>NC_063260.1:24727311-25030341 GCF_019578655.1 Ricinus communis | reverse complement strand
TGGCTTATAAATTTTGTTTTCTTTACATGAGATGAATCTGTTGAAGTCCTTATAAAGCTATTCTGATGACATTTTCAGGGCAAAATATGGTATCGAGGAGATGTGCAGAGATCAATGGAACTGGGCAAGCAAAAATCCATGGGGTTACCAGCCAAAGCCTTGAAATCTTTCATGCATATCTTTGTAAACTACACATTATTTTGTCCTATTACTAGAGAGTTATAATAATTACTGAGAGGGTTATAATAACAACAGAAAAAGGAAAAAAAAAAAAAAAAAAACTATTATACTTTTCATGACACGTTCTTCCTCCACTATGATTTTCGTTTACCATTTGCCAAAGTCGGGCCATAATTGAAACTTTTTTCTTCTGGGCTAACAAAGATAATTGTTTCCAAAGTGATGTCTTTGCTGATCTATGTTGAATATATTCTGTTAATTGTTATAAGCTCTCTTCTGGTCTTCTCTATCAAACAAAACCACAAACCCTACCTTGTGAGCGAACATTATCATTCTATATGCCATTCTTGTTGGTTAATTGGGAATTCAAGAAACTGTAACCAGCGCACCTATGCTAATACTACAAGATACAAGGAAGGAAGTCTTTCAATTTAAGTTGGTATATGTATATATCCCAATTATCATTGGGGAGACTGCAAATAAGCATTAGATATTTTTTAATCTCTTGATGCTGATTATATAGTTTCTTTCAACAAGTGTGTGATTCTTTATCAAGCAGAGATCAGAATTGACTCACCTTCCCTTTATTTTTAAATTGAGCAGTTTCCAGGTTACAATCTTATCTGTTACACAAGAATTAGCTAATCTTAGGTCACTGTTTGTCTTTTGTTTCTTTTCAATCTTACATGGCTCAACATAAGTGGACTTTTTTTGATCTTATACGATAAAAGTAAGAGTCCAATCTGGCCCCTGAATTTCTTTAAAACGTCACATTAGTCTTTTAACCTTTTTTTGGGCTAACCTTTTCTTTCACTCTTCCACCTCTAAAAAAATAAAAATAATTTAATAATAACTTGTTTAAGCTGCAATTTTTCCGTTCTAAGACCATCAAAAGCCAAACACCAATTAATACCAGCGCTACTACCAAAATCAAAATCATTACTCTTAAAATTAGGATCGCAGTATCAAATAGAATTTAATAAAAAAAAAAAAGAACATGAATACACAAAAGAATCAAGCTTTTACTCTTCTCTATAAGCTTTAAACTAAAATCAATTCATCTAAATCAGGTTTGTTTATGGACGGTTGAATAAGCTCTTTTCATGCATGGAAATCTTCTTAATTTGGCCTTGATGCTTGTTGCTTGGGTGATCATTTACTTCGGAGAATTAGGAAGGCCATAAATTATCTTGTTTTTCACAGAAACAGATGACTTCCTTGTCAAGTCATCTCCTTAATCATGGGTAAAATGGTAGAATTTATAAACCCAGAAAAGCAAAGAAAGAAAGAAAATAATGGAAGGGGAAGTGACGGTAAAGGAAAAATATTTACACAGTAGTTTTTGTTGAAGAGTTTGAAAGAACTACAATCACTTGTTTTATTAGATGAAAATTAGGAGTTTAAATAAGAAAAAATAATAAACTACTCAATCTCCTAAGAATAAGCTAGCTTCCTAAAGACTAGCTATATTCCTAAGGACTTGGTCAGTTAGTTAACATCTCTTGACCAAGCACAATATTATTATCTATTCCTAACAAACCCTCCCTTAAGCTAATTGTGGGATATAAAGTTAGCTTAAACATCTTGTCTTTGAATTCCAAAAGACTTCTGAACTTGAGGAATGCCTCTGTTGGCAGAGGTTTTGTCATCAAATCTGCAACTTAATACTTGGTTCCACAAAACTCAACCTTAATTACTCCATTTGCAACCAACTCTCTTAGAAAGTAGAAACGAACATCAATATGCCGGCTTCTCCCTTGTAACACTGGATTCTTTGTTAGCTTTATCGTGGAGCTATTATCACAATATATCACAGTGCCTTCATTATGACTACTTCCAAGCTGTTCTGTAATTCTTCTAAGCCACACAGCTTGGCTTGAACATCCTGCGGTACTGTAACAATAGTTTTTCTTGGATAACCAGGAAACTATCCCTCCCCCAAGCATGAACACATAACCTGACGTGCTTCTTCTATCATCCAAGTTTCCTGCATAGTCACTATCTGTATAACAATTAAACCAGAGGCAGTTCCCTTATACATGATACCATAGTCCAGTGTTCCCTTGATGTACCTCATGATTATCTTGGCAGCTTGTAAATGCAAATTGGTTGGCTTACTCATGAAACGACTGATGATACTGACCACATATGCTAAGTCTGGTCGTGTATATGTTAAATACATCAAGCTTCCAACCATTTGTTTGAAGGCTGTCTCACATGTAACAGCTCCTGCTTCATCTTTATGCAATTTTGTCCCTGGCACCATTAGTGTCTTTACTGTTTGACAATTCTCCATTCCAAACTTCTCCAATATTTCCTTTGCATACTTCTTCTGACACATAAAGTTGCCATGAAAAGTTTGAGAAACTTCTATGCCAAGGAAGTACTTCATCAGTCCCATATCAGTCATCTCAAAAGTGCTCATCATGGATATCTTGAAATCTTCAAGCATTACTGCACTGTCATTTGTATAGATTAAATCATCAACATACACACTTACAATAAGTAGATTTCCTGCCTTGTTCCACTTAGTAAAGAGTGTTTGTTCACTTTGACACTTTTCAAAGCCTTCTTCATTGAAATGTCTTTCAATTCTACTAAACCAAGCTCTGGGTGCTTGTTTTAGTTTGTAGAGAGCTTTATGTAGTTTGAGTACTTTCATTTCTGAACCTCTTCTTCTGAAACCTTGTGGCTGCTCTACATAAACATCCTTTTCAAGTTTTCCATGAAGGAAGGCTGACTTGACATCTAGTTGCAGTATTTTCCATTTTCTTTGTGCTGCTAATGCCACGATTGTCCTTACTGTCTCCATTCGAGCAACTGGTGCGTATACTTCACCATAATCAATGCCATACTTCTGTGAGTAACCTTTCGCTACAAGTCTTGCCTTATGCTTCTCTAATGCTCCGTTTGCGTCGACCTTTGTCTTATAGATCCACTTGACTCCGATGACATTTGTATTGCTTGGTAACTCAACAAGAGTCCATGTGTTATTCTTCTCAATGGACTCGATTTCTTTCTTCATTGCTGCGATCCAGTGCTTCTCCTTAATAGCTTCTTCAAAAAAGGATGGATCGTTGTTCATAACCATCATCACCAAGCCATGCAGGACTACGTGAAATAGTATTAACTTCGTAGTCACCAAGCCATGCAGGACTACGTGAAACAGTATTAACTTCGTAGTCACCAAGCCATGTTGGACTACGTGAAACCCTACCACTTTGAGTTTGACTACGTGAAACCCTACCACCACTTTGAGTTTGAGCAATAGTTGGTCTATCTTTACTTTGAAGAACATCATCAGTTGATAATGTGTCAGTCTACTCCTGTATGCTTCCTCCATTATCGGTTGATGTTGTACCAGCCTGCTCTTGTATGCTTCCTCCAGTCTGTGTCTCGACATTTTCAACTGGAACAACATCTTCAATATCTTCCCTCCCTTACTCTGAAATTTCTTCAAACACTTCTTCATAAAAAACATCATTGTTTTCCCAGTTGAGTTGCATTAAGTCCTCCATTGTGTGAGTTGTTGTCCAGTCCCATTGTTTGTCTTCATCAAAGACAACATCTTTGCTTACAATAACATTGTTAGTAAGAGAATCAAGCAGTGTATATCCCTTCGATTCATCATTAAACCCAAGAAATACACATTTTCTGCTCCTATCATCAAGCTTTGTTCTTCTCTCCTTTGGCACATGAGCATATGCCAGACAACCAAAGACCTTGAAATGTGCAACTGATGGAACTCGTCCTGTCCAAGCTTGTTCTGGCGTCATTTCTGTTAAGGCTGCATTTGGACATCTGTTGAGAATATGGTTGATCCATCTCACAGCAACTGCCCACAACTCCTTTGGCATTCCTTTTTCAGACATGATGGAGCGCACCATATTCATCAATGTGCGATTCTTACGCTCAGCAACTTCGTTTTGCTGAGGAGAGTATGCTATGGTGAGCTGGCGTTTCATGCCATGTTCTTCGCAGAAGGTTTTGAAATCTACTGAGTTGAATTCACCACCTCGATCAGTCCTTAAGCACTTCACAGCTTGACTTGTTTCCTTTTCTACCATGCGTACAAAACATTTGAAGAAGTGAAGAGTCTCTGATTTTTCAGCTAAGAAATAAACCCATGTCTTCCTACTAAAATCATCAATAATGCACAAAACATATCTTTTGCCACTAAGACTTACTGGTTGAATAGGGCCACATAGATCTGCAAAAATAAGCTCTAAAACTTGAGTGGCACGCCAAGTGCTTTTCTGTGGAAATGGCAGACGATGATGTTTGCCAAGCAAACAATCTTTGCAAATTGTAGTGGTCTTTTCTAATGCTGGTATTCCTCGAACCAAGTTCTTAGTTTGAAACTGTAGAAGTGCCTGGTGGTTTAAATGACCAAAGCGTCTGTGCCATAGTGAGGTAGTCTCCATGGTGCTAGTAGTAAGCATACATGTTGCTTGAACAAGAGACTTGTAGACATCTGGGAAAATGAGAAACATCCTATTGTGACTCATGGTAGTATGAACGAGCAGCCCCTTGCTTGGATTAATATTCTACATGCCCCCTTATTAATCAAAATAGCAAGACCTCTCTCTTGGAATTGTCCAAGACTAAACAAATTGTTGGTTAACTCTGGAATATAGTAAACATCACAGATAACACAAATCTTATTGTTCAATGTTACCTTTCCCTTGTTCTTGCATTCTCTTTCCATTGCCTAGTTTGACAGAACTTTTGAAACTTGAATCCAGTGTGGAGAACAATGTGCGATCTCCACTCATGTGATTGGAACAACCTGAATCCAGGTACCATCCATTCTCTTTTGTACCAGTAGAATGCAATGTCATTAACACTAGCTCCTCATCCTTTTCTGTACAGTTAGCTTCATATTTCCAATCTGGACAATCAGATTGAAAGTGTCCTAGCTTGTGGCATTTGTAGCACATGATATGCTCCCTGGATGAATTCCCTCTGCTGCGACCCCTACTGCATCCTCGGAATGCTGTCCTTCCTCGGCCTCGCCCGCGTGCATATGTTTGATCATCATGTGCAGCTTGCAAGACCTGATCATCACTCTCCACCTCTTTGTCTTTCATAAACTTTTGTTCATGGACTAATAACGAACTTTGAAGTGCATCAATAGTTAAAGTCGTTATATCCTTGGATTCTTCAATGGAGCACACCACGAAATTCCACCTCTTTGTTAGAGATTGAAGAATTTTCTCCACAATCTGCATATCGTCCATGCATTCTCCATAGCTACGCATCTTATTTGCAATGACCATGATGCGAGTGAAGTAGGCTGTGATACTTTCACCAAGTTTCATTGCTAACATCTCAAACGAGCCTTTGAGACGATTGAGTTGTGCCCTTCGCACTCGTTCATTTCCTTGAAACTTGATTTGCATTGCCTCACAAAGCTGTTTGGCAGTGTCACGATTGGTGATAGTTTTCAAGGTGGCTCGATCGATAGTAGCAAACAAATAATTCTTGGCCTTCAAATCTTTGAGGCGCAACTCCTCCAATGCCTTCTGGTTGGTCACAGATTGTGTATCGTCATCGAGAGGAATTTCAGTCTCGATGACACACCAGTACTCTTTTGAGCGCAGCAAATTTTCCATCAGGAGACTCTAATGCTCGTAGTCTCCATCGAATCGGGGAATACAAGGTTGCGTAAAGTTGTTTCCACCTTCGTTCTGCATCTTTGTGAAAAAACTGTATCACAAAGACTACAGAAGGTATAGCTGAAATGTTTATGTGCACTCAAATAAATCTAACAGAACAGCCTCGAAGGATTTTGCTCTGACACCAAATGTTGAAGAGTTTGAATGAACTATAATCACTTGTTTTATTAGATGAAAATTAGGAGTTTAAATAAGAAGAAATAATGAACTACTCAATCTAACAGCAGCTACTAAGAATAAGCTAGCTTCATAAAGACTAGCTATATTCCTAAGGACTTGGTCAGTTAGTTAACATCTCTTAGACCAAGCACAATATTATTATTTATTTCTAACATTATTTATTAGAAGATCTTTTAGGCCAAGAATATGAGATAGGAGAGAGAAATTATTTTAGTTAAAAAATCACTCACCTTATCTTTATTTTTTTTCTTTCTCCGTCTACCAAGCCTTATTTTAAGCAATGCTAAATTGGCCAGCAATAAATGTTAAAGGGTCTGATCCGACGTTTTATAATAAGTTAAGGGGTCAAATTAACATTATTCCTATACAAAAAACAGTTCATCATATTCATCTCTATAGTTTTCTTCCTACACCTTGAAAAGATATTACTTTCCATCACTACCAAGATCCTTTCCTTGAACCTCCATAAATCATTATCAAAATATACAGTGAAAAAAGAAAACAAGCAGCAAGCACTAGCCTAAAAATAACTGTAAGTTCTTTTTTCAAAAAATAATTGGAAGAAAGGAGCAGTTGGAACAAAATTACCAAGCAATGAAACAAGAAGGAGAGATGCTGGTTGTTGCCTGTAGACCAATGGCTGGTGTATCCCCTGTATCAATATCAGCCAATTCTCTAGCGCAAAGACCATTTCCAACGCCTTCACCGTTCTCTATCTCCGTTGTCTCTTCGAGATGGAGCTCTAGACCTTCCGTTCATAGAACCAGTCTGGTTCTTCGGTTCTTGGCACTCCTATTCTCCTTTGTCTCTGCAGTGTCATTGGCTGCTCCATCACCAAAGAAAAATGGTCAACCGCCTTCTAGCTTCACCAAATACTCAGAATTAATGTAGTAAAAGCAGTCAGATTTTTCCAGGTCTTTTCTTATACTAGAACGATATTTCCGTTCAAACAAGATAGCCTAATTTTCTTCAATTCTTCGTGTAGGTACTCCTTCGTTGTGTACGTTTTAGTTTTCGTTTATTCTGCTTTCCAACTCTTCAAAGGTGTCTGTGACATTGCGCACAGAGGTATTCTCATCTCAGACATGGTCTCTGATTATCTGAGCTTTATACTTGATCAGGTAACTGTATTCTCCAAGCTTAAAATGTTTTCTCTTCATCTGATGAAGAAAATCATTCCAATTAAGAAGGCTGATTCTTTGTAAATATTTACCAGCTGGTAGGTTATCTTCTCATCTCTTGCTGTTCCGTAGCAATTCTGGCCATTCAGCAGATTAGCAGAAGTGCATCGCTCTGGAAGGCGACCATCGTTTCCATTATCATGTCATTTGCAACTTTCTTGGTTATTGTAACTTGCACTCTTTTGTCAGGCTACAAGCTTTGCAAGAGAATCATCTGGTGATGCAACATGTTCTTGGTTCTTATGCTTAAGCCCCAAACAGTTAGTATGCTTTATAAGCAAGAGGAAGATTTTCCCTTTTAAATGGCCAAGGATCATGTAATATCATGTTATGCCGCTTCTTGACTTCTGATATAACCAACAGATTGGTCTCTTTTGTGCTTTTTTTCCCCTAGTTTTTATATTGCATATGCGTATACAAATTTTTGGTTGAGATGATTAAATGCTAGCTTCTCTCTTTCATTATTTGCAGATTGGGATGGGATAGTAATTCCTTTTACCCTTTCTTAAGAAATCCCATGATTATGGACTCGCAATTAAAAGAAAATGAGAGGAAAAGGAAGAAGCAGAAGTAGAAGAAGACGACTATCAGTATAACACAGCATTCAATTGTTTTCATTCATCATTTCCAGATTTTCATCACAGCCTTTGGAGTCTGGAGTCCTAGCAATTAAGTCTTTTAATAGCATTCCTGCTGGTGGCATCTGTTCTCACAATAAACTTCCACACCAATATAATAGCACTTTATATCTAAATATAAGCATCGAACTTGACCAAAAGAATATGTATAGAGTGCTTCAAAAGCCAAATAAGGTTAGTCATTAGATGACAGAAAAGGACTGTCTCCTAGTCCCTATACTACACCTCTACTTCGAAAAAGAAAATCAGATAAATAAAGTACAAGACCTGTTGCTATAAACCCACCAAAGAAGGTAACACTGACTAATATCCATCATTTTAAAGCCTGTACAGGTTTCTTCTCTTCTTCTACAGTCATGGAAAGCTTGCCCTCTGTAAACTCACAAGTGGGAATAGTAATTCCGAGCTGCTTCTGCATCTTTTTCACAACAAACACTTCTGACTCCTCACAAATGGTTACTACGGTGCCCTTGCGACCAAGCCTTCCCGTCCTGCCAGCTCGATGGGCATAGTGAATTGAGTCTGTAGGCAAGTCTAGATTAACAACAAGATCACACTCTGGAACATCCAAACCCCTAGCTGAGAGTTCATTTGTTACTAGAACTCTCACCTCTCCATTTTTAAATTTCTTTAGAATGGTAGATCTAGAAAGCTTGCCAAGATCTCCATGTAATTCTGCAGCTTTCATCCCACGAGCCTCTAGCTTGAAGACAGCATCTTTTAGTTGCCTAGTCTGATTCATAAAAGCTATCACAGACTTGGCATCAAGTGCATGAACACATCTTCTCAAAGTATCAACCTTATGCTGTATCCTTGTCACACAGTAGTAGTGCTTCAATGCTGGAGGAAGGCTCTGTATTGCTGCCTGAGGCTGCGGATTTGAGTTTGAGCTTGAACTGGATATAGGCCCTGACGCATTAACTGGTCTAGAGGCAGGTACAGATTCAAGTGGAATAACCGTTTTGGCCTGCACAAGAAGTGGATCATGGCCCCAACTCCTAGCTGCCCTTATCACTGAAAATGGCACTGTTGCAGATACCAAGATAGTCTGGCGCGCAGCTCGCCTGGCAAGCTGGCTGTTTGGTCCATGAGAATCTGCATTTGATCTCCTCCCTACATGGTCCAAAATTCGGTGCACATCCTCCCTGAAGTTAAATGAAAGGAGCTCATCAACTTCATCTAAAACCAAATAGCGACAACCATGGGTGTGAAGTTTCCCAGCAGCACTGATCTCTGAAATCCTGCCAGGAGTACCAACAATGATTGCTGGCTTATTTTTCCTAAGAGCTTCTTCTTGTCGTGATCGGTTTGCACCCCCAACAAGTTGCTGAACTGCTTTCTTGTTTGCCGGTCCAAGCAGTTTTTCAACCTCTCTCACAATTTGCATAGCCAGCTCCCTAGATGGAGCAACAATAACTGCTTCAATCTCTGATTTTTTCCCAACTTCTTCATTACCCTTAGAAGATTTATCGATCAGAGGTCCAACTTCAGACAGTATAGGAAGGAGATACGCCAATGTTTTTCCCGAACCTGTATAAGACTGTATGACAACATCATGATTCTTGAGAATGGTAGGAATAGCTGCAGACTGAACTTCTGTTGGAACTTTAAAGCCTTCACTCTCCAACCTTTCAAGCAACAGAGGCGGGAGGCCAAGCTCAGAAAACGATTTTGCAGCAAATAAAGCTGTCTCATCTTCAAGCGATTTGTTGACACTAACATCTCTAGTTCCCTTGTTTACTACCTTTACTTTACTTCTAGGGACATCAATAGCTGAATTCTGCTTAAATTTCTCATGTTTATTTGTTTTAGTGATCTTTTCTTTTCTTTCAAATTGGCTCTTGATTCCTAGGCTCTCAAGGGTAAGAGGAGCCTGGTCTTGTCTAACCTGTGAGTAAAAAAGCACATTGCGATGGCACCAACCAGTTCTTGATACACGCAACAGTTTTGGCAACGGTGATGACAGGCCAAAAAGGAAGAGCAACCTTGTTGATACTAGTGCAGGCATCTTTAAGCTGCAATTTCAAGTACATAAAAGAAAAAATGCAAAAGTCAGGAACTGAAATTAAAATCATCAGAATAAATTAAAACTGTTCCATAACCGAATAACAGAAGTAGAGAAAATTTGCCAGAGCTGCAGTTGTTAAAACCCCCAAGTGGTTGAGGCATTACGTCAAATAGTTTGTGAGCATTGTAAAGGGAATATGAACACCTTATTACAGTATTTTAGACTAAAAAAAGCATGAACATTAGCTCCCGATTGATTCCTTGTAGAAAGGAGTGATGCAGAAAATGACCCATTACTCCAATAAACCATTAGAAAGAAGAAGCAAGAAAGGTGAGGTGCAGAGATAATTACTAACCATGCCATACGTGAAGGCCGCTTTGTTTTGGCCAGCTGCTTCTTTCTAACAAAATCGACAGCATGTCTCTCTCCATTCTGGACCATTCTTATCCGGCCCGGTCCAATTCAATTCTGCTGTTGGACTTTTATTACAAGTAAACGACCCGCCGTCGTTGTCGTTTACCATGTCTTGTGTGGTTCCTTACTTTCCTTTGCAGAAAGAGACATTGTTGGGTACAATATTAAAGAGGGCAGGCCTTGGACAGTTAATCATTTGGTCAATTGTGAATTTTATGGTTCTTTGCCATTTATTTATTCTACACATGTTGCAGCTGAGCTGAAGCTTCTTTTGGGAATCTAAGGTAGCCATTGCCATGTGAAAATTGAAGTGATACATGCTACTTCCCCTTTTAATTTCAAGTTTATTGTCTTATTATTTGTCCAAGGGGGTGATCGTAAAAAGAATCATGAACTTTTAATTTTATTGTAAATTTAAAATTAAATATACAAATTTTCATATTTGTTTTAATTTTATCATATAACTTACAATAACATTATGTTCACCAATTATGCAATAGTTGAATCTCTATCTCTCTCCGGCATTAAGTTGAACAAAACATCATATAGTGAATAAATTAATAACATGAAATGAGAAAAAAAATAGCAAGTGGCAATTATTATAACTATTTCTAATGCTGTGGATCAACGTTGGTGTCTTATGGTTTGTGGAATTTCTTTGAAACTATAATCATTTCATTTGATGAAATGAAGAATAAAGTTAATCCATAATAACTAATTCTATAGTAAATTAAAATAAATACAAAAGTTTTGCATATTTAATATTAAAAATTTTAAAATTTATAAAGTCCTTTAGAATAGCTACCTTTAAGAATCGTTGGTTTCTTTCTCTCTATTTTGTTAGTGCGAAAGGCTCTTATTTTTTTTTGAAAATTTTTTAAATAGATTCAATCTGCTGCGTCATCCGTAAACTAAATCGATTATATGTTAACATATTATTTTATTTATTAATTATTGTACTTGCATTGGTTTAATTATTTATTACCATTAACAACTCGTGATTAAAATCCAATAAATAAAAAAATTAATAAATGAATTATATATCACCATGTAATTGATTTATAAATGACGTGCTAGACCGAATCCAATCAAGAATTTCTCTTTTTTCCTCCACTTATCTATTTTTGTGTTCTTTGTAATATATGAAAAGCTTGTATTCTAAGGAAGCTTTTGATGTAATAATTCTCAGCTTTGGGTCTCTTTATAATAATAAAAATTGGTTGGTCCAAACTGTTTGATTCAACACCTATTTGTGTAAAATTTCTACTTCAACATTAGGGTTTGGAATTTAGTTAATTAGAATGATATTCGAACTCGCAACTTCAACAATATATCAAATTAAATAGCATTTGTTTTGAAATGAGTAATAGCGTAGAGAGTGTTGATTTGTCTTGTTGGTTAAATGTTGTATGGCTTTTTTATGTCTTTTGAGTTATGGATCATAAACATGGGATAAGAAGAAACTCTTTGCAGCCCTTTCCATTTGCATCTGAAAATATAGCCTTTACTGTCCCAATAAAAAGAAAAATAGATTAATATAATGTTGTTCTATTGAGAGATGAATGCTAATGGATGAAATGTCTCAATATGGTGTTTTTGTTTTTTATATTCTCAAACAACTTGCTAGTGATTGTCATCTTTGTATATTCCTTGCAGAAATTTTTGCGTTAAAAAATAATGGGAATTGGCGGACAATCGGACAACCATTTTGTACCTACAATGGATGAGAGTAATGAACCGGCTGTTTAAGCCTTTCATTGGAAAGTTTGTGATCGTGCACTTGCATGACATTTTAATTTTCAGCAAATTGTCAGTCGGAACATATGAAGGTTGTTTGTCAACTTCTAAAACAAAATCAGCTACTTGCAAAACCCAACAACTCCGAGTTTCCGTCAAAAAAATGGGTGTTTTTGGGCATTGTAGTCTCAGCTAATGGCATACAGATTGATCCCATGAAGGTTCAGGCTATCAGTAAGTAGCCTATTCCGAATACTTTAGCTGAGATTAAAAGTTTCATTGGGCTGGTCGCTCATTACAGGAGATTCATTAATAACTTTAGCACGATAATGGCACCAATTATAGAGTGTTTAAAGAGTGATAACTACACTTGGAATTCTCAGGCTGGAGAAAGTTTCAGAAAGATTAAGAATAAGATTCACGTGCTCCTGTTCTAGCATTTCCTGATTTTAGCAAGACCTTCTGTGTCGATTTTGATGCAACAGAAGTATTTGGTTTGTTATGAGCCAAGAAGGGCGTTCGGTTGCTTACTTCAGTAAGTTAATGCATAAAAAAGGAAGTACTTGGTTTGTGACCTCAAGTTCTATTTCATAGTTCAAGCCTTAAAGCTTTGGAAGCATTATCAAACTTCAGAAGGAGTTCATCTGGCGCATTGCAAAATGGGCAACTTTTCTACAAGAATACAATATTCTGATGAGCTTCAAGGCTGATACAGAGTGCACAGAACACCACTTGTGAGAGGGCTGATCAGGTAGGCGACCGGAGAAAGGGAAGTGAATGAAAGTTTGTTACAAGTGAAAGAAGTTGAAACCGAAGCTGGTACAAGCTGCCATTTCCTTATCAAGTGGGGTAGAAAGCCGGATCAGAAGAACTCTGGACAGATGGAGAAGAGTCTATGAAGGTTGATCCTAACAACTGTCGGACTTTAAAGTTACTGATTTAGAAATATCTTAGCAGCCAGTTGGAGCCAGAAGTAGCTTTTACATTTACACGTTTACTTCTGCTCCACCTCTGCCTTAGACTAGATTTTGGGGCACTTTTGTGTCTCAGCATATTCTTTTCTACATTAGTTACATGGTCTGGTATTTCTTCTGCTGAACTCTGATTTCGGGTATTTGTCATTACTCTACAAGAAGTTTCAGCTATTGAAGCTTTCTTTTCTTTCATTTTCATCTTCTGCTTGGGGCAATTACTATTCATATCTCAGCATTTTACATTGTCTGGAAACTCACAGATTGCTTTTCTGTGTATAAATTGATAATTAATCTGCTAGTTCTTGAATTCCTATCACTCGCTTCCACACCATTAATGACTAATTAATAAATATTGATCGATGCTAAGTTAAACAAATAAATATATATATATATATATATATATATAATAACAACTAAATAAAAAATATAATTAATAAATGTCATATAAAATTAGGTAATTTATTATTTTTTATTAATTATATTTACATACACTAATATTAAAAATTATAAGTGATATATAATTATTTAGAAGAATTTAATAAACAATTTTTCATTTTTTCATGCATTTATCTTTTCAAAGAGAAGCCCCGGCCCACCATTTCTTTTTATTTAATAATTTTTAGGCCCCTTTCGCGGTAAGAACCTTCTAGAACACGCACACTATTCTTGTTGGTGCTGCTTGGTCGGTTGCTTTTGGGAAGCTTCATTTCTTGCTCTCTGTTTGATTGGTAAGAAAATCCTCCTTTTTTTCTCCTTTTTACGTGCATTAAAGTTAAGTGTATCCAAGGTGGCTTTCTTTAATAAACTCTCACTTATTCTTTTGCTTAGACTTCTTTTATACCCATGAAAATTGGTCTTGGTAGAGTTACTTTATTTTCATTTTTTTTTTAAAAAGAAGAAAATTTAAATAAATCACCTTCAATGGCCATAATTGATTAGTTCAAACTGTTGAATGCAGAATCATCTTTTTTGAAGTTCATCATTTTAAAGTTAAGGTTCTAATACATATAAATGAGTAGATAGTTATGCAATGGTGCATAAAATCCCAGTGGTTTATTTGAAATTTGCTGGTTTAGAAATGAGTAATAGCCTTGATATAGATTTACATGTTGATTTGTCTTGTTAAGTGGATTTGTCCCAACCTTATTATTGTCTAGAGTTTGAAACTCGGGTCAGACAACAAAGAGTGTTACTTTGTTTACTATCCTAGTTCAATTAGTGCTCCAGGAGAATTGTTTTAAGGTTAGTAATGTCCATTTAGACATCACAGATTTGGACGACAAACATGGGATATGAGGACTCTTGAATGGCATTTTTAAAGTTCTCTCCGTGCTCCTCCTTTAATTCTATTCTCCACTTTGTTCAAACACTCGACTACTAGAAAATAAACTGTTTGGATTATATGTGTATGTATGTGTGTGTGTAAATATATATATATATATATTCCACATGTTTCATTTTTATGGATTAAATATTAACTTGTTCATGCTTCTGCTCAATGTAATAATGTTTCATAAGTGTTTACTCCGTTGCTTGTGCTTCTGAGTCGACCAAATAAAGTCTTCTTTGAAAAATGGCATTATTTGGTGGTTACTTGTAACTGAATTGTCTCAAAAGAATGTTTGTTAGATTTCTTTACCAAAGTTTCTAGATTCTCAAACAAGTTGCTTGGAAGTGTCATCTTTTTTATTTTCTTTGCAGAAAAGGAGAAACTTTTCTAGTGCTTTTTGTTCAAAAAGGAATGGAAATTGGAGGACATCTGGACAACTACTCTGTACCTAAGTTGGATGATTTGCTTGACGTGCTATGTGGCGCCCAAACATTCTCCGAGACGGAGATAATGAATCAAGAAGGATACAGTTTCACGACAAAGGAAGGATTGTATGAATTGCTCGTTATGCCTCGTAGCATTTGTGATGCTGTCAGTGTGTTAATGAGGCTAACAGCCCAGGTGCTTGACTTTCGTTGGGAAGTTTGTGGCTGTGTACTGCAGTGATATTCTAATTTTCAGCAAGGATGCTGATACTCATTTGGAACATATGAGGGCTGTTTTGCAACTTCTACGGGAGAATCGTCTACGTGCTAATCCGAATAAGACTACATTTGCGGCAGACAGATTGGAGTTTTTGGGCTTTATAGTCTCAGCTAATGGCATACAGATTGATCCCATGAAGGTCCAGACTATCATTAATTGGCCTGTTCCAGAAACCGTAGATAAGATTAGAAGTTTCAATGGATTAGTCCCTCATTACAGGAGATTTATCAAGAGCTTTAGCATGATAGTGGTACCAATCACATAGTGTTTGAAGAGTGATAGCTATACTTGCAATTCTCAGGCTGAAGTAAGTTTCAAAGAGATATAAGAATAAAATTTCCCGTGCTCCTATCCTAACTTTACCTGATTTAAACAAGACTTTCCGCGTCAATTTTGATGCAACGGAAGTGGGTCTTTGGGCTGTTTTGAGTCAAGAAGGGCGTCTAATTGCTTGCTTCAGTAAGATGCTCAGTGTATCAAAAGAAAACTACTGTCTCTGACCTCAAGTTCTATGCCATAGTTGAAGTTCTGGAAGAAATATCTAATTCAAAAGGAATTCGTCTTGCAAGTTGACAGAGAAGTATTATGCTTTCACAATTGTCAAAAGAATTCAGATGGAAAGCACGCAAAATGGTAAACTTTTTTCGCAAGAGTACAAGATTCAGATGAGCTTCAAAGCTGGTCCACAGTCTGCACGAAACACCATTTATAACAGGACTGATCAGGCGGGCAACCAGGGAACAAAAATGATCGAAAGTGTGTTAGAGTGAAAGAAGTTGAAACTGAAGGTGGTAAAAGCTATAAAGTGGGGTGGAAAGCCAGATCAGAAGAACTTTTGGATAGGTGAGGAGGAATTTATGAAGATTGATCCTAACGAGTGCCAGGCAATTAAAAAGCAAACTCACACTTAGCTGAGTACTTTATGGCAGGTGGAATAGTTGCAGTTTAATGAATAGTACTACCTTAATTGAGTACTAATAGTATCTTAGAACTCAAAATAGACATTTGAGGTTATCCTAGGAATCCAAACGCCTTTTTTTTAAGACTGGATTCTGAAGCACTTTAGCGTCTTGGTACTCTTTATATTGCTTACAGGGTCTGGTAGATTTCTGAAAAGCTATGTGGTTTTCAGGGGTTGGCTTTAGTTGAACTCTATTTTCTGGTATCTCTATCAAATCTAGCTACATTTCATCTCTTGATCATCAATTCATCTTCTGCTGCTTCCTATGATAAATACTAGTGTTAGTTTCATAAATACAGTTCCAGACTGCTTACGGTGAATGAGTAAGGTGATAGTTTCTTGAATTATCATCATTCCCACTTCTACAATTGAGCATGAATAAATTCCTCCTGGTAATTACAGGGAAACTGCCGGGAGCATTGATGTTTTAGTAGAGGCCAGATGATCATTAGAACGGTGCCAAAAAATATTTGTCGCTGATCATGTACGTATGGTGTCAGTCTTCACTTTTCAGTGCCACGATGTGTATAATTTTCCCTTGAATTGCGGGAAAAATCCTCAACCTTGAACCTTGTGCGCCCCGTCCTAAGCCTAACGCCAACTCTTGTGAAGTTGGCCTCGGTCTGTTGACCCAACATTTTTTAGTTTTTTAATTAGATTTCTATTTGTTTCTATGAAATGATTTTATTTTTATTAAGTCATTTTTTATCTAATTTTGAACATGGTGATTGAATACAATTTCTTCTGTACTCGAAATTTGACTGAATTTTTACAATAATACGTTTATAGTAATGACCCTTTTAAATTAAAGAAGAAATTGATTAATTTGTAATATAAATGGAGGAACTTTCACGTTATTTGTTGGATGTTTCATCTCATTTAAACTTGAGCTTTGAAAAAACAGTATTTGTAGCTTAACCAAATTTTAGTTCATTGTGATAACATCCAAAAGTATATATACATCTTTTTTTATCTTTTTTTTTTTAATTTTTCTTTCTTCTTTCTTCTTTTTTTATTATCAATTAAATCTTTTTTCAGCATTAAAAGAAATATTGGATTAAATCTTTTTTAATTTTTATTCATTTAAAAAAAAGTATTACTCACCATCTTTTCTTTCTGTTTTTATCATTTTGAGGTGACATAATTATTTTTTATTTTTCAAAGTGAATGCACAAAAAATAAAAGAATAATATTTAACTTTTATTTGAATGAACAAGAAAATAAATAATTTTACTTTTTCTTCTTTTTGAGAAACAAATAAAATTTTAAAAAATGTAGTGCTAAAAATGGATTAAAAAAAATTCGAAATTATTCTAAACTAGAGTATTTAAGTCAATTTATTATTCAAAATAAGCCAAATAAATATTTTAACCTGTAGAACTGGACAATGACATTATATGAAATATTTTTAATAATTTTAAATATTTAATTAAATAAAAATATAATTTAAATATTAAAATAGAAAAATTAAAAATTAAAACACCAAATTTATAAATTTTCCATATCAAAATAAAAAGAAAAAAAGACAAAAATAAATCCCCCGTCAGAAAATTCCAAACAATAGCTAGATTAACCGTGAGATAGCTATATTAATATTGGCCACTTGGACGAAGAGCGCCTATCAGAAATCCTGCTAAAATACAATTTATAAGTGGTAAATAGCTATACTTATTTTCGTATGGGTTAAATTTAAGCTTAATTTTGTTAATTTACACTCCATTTATTTACTTTGCTTATTCATTTCATTTCTATCTGATTCAGTTTTTAATACAACACCAAAGTATGTTTAGTCTAATTTTTAATTTTTTAATTTTTTTTATTTAGATGTTCAGTCCCATGTAATCTAAAATTGTTGCTACATTTCAATTTATTTAGAAGTATCAAAACAAGTATGGATCAGATCTTTAATTTTTCAATTTTTCTATTTAAATCTAGTTTTAGCGATTTATTTCAGTATTATCAATATGTCTAAATTAATTTTAAATTTCAGGAGGATGTAATTAATTTTAATGTGTTGCCTTTGCATTTCAATTAATTTTAAGTTATAAAAATATATATGGTCACGTTCTTCAATTTTTTTTTTTTTTTTTTGGTCTGGATAACTAGTTTCATTGCTCTACCCAATACTGCCACAGCATTTTAATTAATTTCATATATAGAATATCGATTTCAAGTGAGAAATTATATATCAAAAGCGATCTAAATTACATTTGATGAGAAGTGTCTGTCAAAATCAAAACTCAAAACCACTTATAAATACGGTGGGAGTAAATTGCATGCTTAAAGGGTAGAGAGTTTAATGAAACTTGAGTCCGCTTGGAGAAGCTACCTAATACTAAACATAATAGCTAAACTATGTTCATAATGGATTATCTGACATAAATTATTAGACTAATATTAGATTCAAAGAGTAGTACTTAATGTTTCATACTTAGTACTCATAATTATACGAATCGAATGTTAGTATGGAAAAGTTCACCACGAGTTCGATCTCAAAATAAACTGTAAAGCATATACTGTAAAGACGAACTATCACATAAAAAAAATATCTAAACACTTCAAGCCAATGTTTAAAAATAATTTTAAAATTTATAAAAGAAATTAAATAAATTATAAAATAAATATGCACATGAAATGTTTAATGTAAACTATATGATAAAATAGCATTTAGTCTAGCTTATATTTAATAATTCTTTTTTTTTTTTAAGACTAAATCTAATGGATGAGATAGTAATGTGCATTTTTACTAAATCACTCAAGCTAATGATGCAATCTAAATTTTTTATACCAATATAGATTAAAGTAAATATAGTATTTTTAATACTTTTAACCTAAAAATTTTCATAATAAATATTAATATTAAATTGATATGATGGTCAATCAATAATAACATATGAAACTAATATATGTATGAAGGTAAACAAATCATTCATTAAAATCATAATAAATAAGGTCTATACATAAGTAAAGAGCCAAACTAAACATTTATGGAAATTAGCCTAACATATTTAATCTAACGGTCACTGTAATTAAATAGAAAGACATAAGAAATATGAAACAGAAAATTAAAGCTCCCTCAAAATCTAGAAGTTCTTCAAAGGGATAAAGATGATTTGGTCCTCACTCTCCACGTCCTAAAAAGCTTCTTTGATCTTTAAAAAAATAATCCAAAACTAACTAAGTGTTTGTGGCCGATGAACTGTAGAAAAGTCGCAGAAAGAAAAATAAGAGATTGATGTCCTTTGTTTATCTGATCTCCACTACTTATAAAGATTCTTTTTGCAGAGTCATTCTCTAAGCATAAAATTGTTATAGTTATCTACTTAACTATCCTAAACAAAATAAACAATTTAAAAGTAATTATCATTAATTACATAATAATTAATCAATTTCGTTTTGTAGGCCTTCATATATTCGGCTAAGCCTGCAACATTAATAATTCACGTGTCTTTATTTCAAGTTTTTCGTAGCATCAGTCCGATAAAAGTTTATTTATGTATATTTGGCTCATATTATCATTCTTTAACTATTATCACTTAAAATTAGATAATAAGACTGAAGTGAAGTAAAAATATATATTTTCTACATATTATGTATATAAAATAATAACAATAAATTATTAATATACATTAAATATATATATTTAATATAAACGTAAGAACACTCTTATTCATATATGATGTCAACTGTAGAATTATTATTTTGTCGAAATCCACTATAGATAATGTTTTAGATGAGAATTTTTTTGATTTAATTACTATTTTGGATGGCTGTTCTCCACAGTGGCATTTGATTCTTTTTCTTTTTCTTTTTAATTTTTCTAGTTTATCAATTGAATTTTCTAATTTCTTTTAAACCATTATTTTGCAAAAATAGTTTTGGCTTTTTTTAAAAAGAGTAAAATGAAATAACAAAATACATGGGTAAAATAACAACATATCTGGGAAAATTTACTTAAATAAAATAATATTGGAAAAGCTATTTTCAACTAAAAAAATAAAAATAAAAATAAAAATTGATTATATTTTTCTATTGACTAGATGGATTCATATATCTAACTAAAGATACTAATAGACAGGGTAGAAATGACATGGACAGAAATTCATAGAATTTGGAAAGGGTATGGATACTATAAATATTTTGCTAGGGAATGGAGTATGGATTAATAAACATGCATATATAAATAAATATATGTCACTCAAATCCACTTATATAAATTCTAGTAAATATGTTATATTTAGTTCTTTTCCTTTTAATGAATTGAGAAATACATTAATTTATATTATTTGCTAAATTTGTTTAAAACCTAACTAAAATTATTCAATTCATCAGACATAAATAATATAAAAAATTTAATTTAAATTCAGCTTAATAAATAATTGTAAATAAAATATTTCACAATTTAATTTATTTATAACCTTAATTAAATATGCCTTGTCATAATCTTATTTTTATTACGTAATATTATAATGTAGTTTTAAATTTATTTATCAACTTCATTCTTAAATAATTTTGAAAATAAAATTTAAAAAATAATAATGCTAAAAGAAATCCATGAATAATTTATGAATCCATATATCTTAAATAAATCAGAAAATTTCACAACTTATTTTAAGTAAATCAGAGATAAATTAAATATAGAATTCATCTACACTATGAGCGAGTTTACAGATTTAATAAATTGAATTTTATCGAATTTAGGGGAAGGTATAAGTTTAATAATAATACCGATAGATGGAATAGTTATGTATTTGTGGCCATCCACCATAACGGTAAAATATCTTCTCCATTGAATAGAGTTTCAAGAGTCTAAAAACTGGTGACGTGTTAGAAAGAAGAATTATACAGAAGTTTCTGGAAAGGACCTAAAGAAAGAAACCACACACATTGCACAGAGGAAAGCTCTTCTCGCGCCTGCCTTGCTTTTTTTTTTTTTTTTCTTTTAATTCCAACTTTGCTCCAGGTGTAAAAGTAAAAAAATATTTACCCGCCTCTCAATGTGTGGGCCATATCACTTTTGCCCTTTTCTTTTTCTTTTTCTTTTCAATTTTTTTTAAAAGAAATAAAAACTCTTTTTGTTTCCCTTTCCTTCTCGAACCCACGATTTCATTGTTTTTCTCTTTCCCTACCCTTATCATTTACTCCACCCAGAACCTTCTAGAAACAACAAAACCTAACTCTCTCTCTCTCCGACTCTTTTCTCCTTCCTTTCTCTCTTGTGAAAACTCTGAGATCAACGTGCCTTTGTTTTGCTCTTTCAGCAATCGTGTGTGTTTCATAGCTCGATTACTTCTCTTGCTCAGTAATGAACGTGGAGATTCCTGCTTTCTGTTTCTGTTTCTGTTTTGTTGGTGAGAAATTTCCACCATTTCTTTCTAGGAACAAGAGTTCCTGATTTCTTTTCTTTCAGATGTCTTTTTTTTTGAAAAAAAAAGTGTCTCTACAGTTCACTATATTGTGTTATTATTATTTAGAATAATAACAGTTAGGTTTCATATCTTGAAACTGCCATACATTTCATTGTTTTTGTTTCAGTTTTCATTTAGCCAATAATAACTCCAATAAGTTTGCAGTTTATTCTGTTTCTACGCTCTTATAATTTGCAGCAGATAATTTTTATTTCATATTTGCTTGATTTTTGTAGGAGAACAAGAAATATATAGTTTTATTGCTCGTGTTCTTTTTTTTATTTAGTTAAATCTGATCTTTTAACTTTTATAGTAAAATCAATTTTTGAACCAGCCAAACAATCTATAATCATAGCTACCTGTTTCTCAGGGTTCGGATCTGAAACCGAACCCCAACCCCGATGATGCCATTACCGCTCGAACAAACCGGCGAGTCACCCGCCGCTGGCTCCGGAGCAGGGGTAGGAGGAGGAGACTCACAGAGATCTATACCGACTCCATTTCTCACAAAAACTTATCAACTCGTTGACGATCCTTCCTACGATGACTTAATTTCATGGAACGATGACGGATCAACGTTCATCGTCTGGCGTCCCGCTGAATTCGCTAGAGACTTGCTTCCTAAGTACTTTAAACACAACAATTTCTCTAGCTTCGTCCGCCAGCTCAATACATACGTAAATCCTCTCTCTTAATTAATTAATCAAGTAATTTTTTAATTTGCAGTTTGGTTCATTATGTTAATGTATTTCACTATTATTATTTAGGGATTTAGAAAGGTGGTGCCAGATCGATGGGAGTTCGCAAACGATTATTTTAAAAAAGGCGAGAAAGAGCTTCTTCGCGATATTCAGCGCCGGAAAATTTCTCCGACCACCGGAGCAGCCACGGCAGCAGCTGCGGCGACGGTGACCGTTGCTGCAATTCCAGCTTGTGCGATTTCGCCGTCGAATTCGAGCGAAGAGCAGTTAATTTCATCGAATTCCTCGCCAGTAGCGGCGGCGGCTGTTGCAGCTCCCATTGTTCGTACAACAAGCTGCACTACGACGCCGGAGATTCTAGAAGAGAATGAAAGGTTGAGGAAAGAGAACTCGCAACTGAGTCATGAGTTGACGCAGTTAAAAGGATTGTGTAATAATATACTTGCATTAATGAGTAAATATTCTTCAGGTCAATTAAATGATCATAATAACGACAACAATAGTAATAACCACCCTTTAGAGTTGTTGCCGGTAACACAGACGGCTTCGCAGCCTAAAGAAGCGGTCGGAACACCGCCATCATCTGCGGCGGTGGACGAGGATGTAAGCCCTAGGTTGTTTGGAGTTTGCATTGGAGTTAAGAGGAAGAGAAAAGAAGAGGAAGAAGAGAAACAAGGGAGTAATAATCAGCAAGAGTCGCAAGAGCACGAGCTTCGATCTGATGTGAAATCAGAGCCGTTAGATAGGAAGACTAGTATGCAAACAGACCATCATGATCCGACGTGGCTGGAGCTGGGGAAATGATGGATCAGATATTTTTTGGTTGATTGACGATGATGGATTGGATTATCTGATTGGAGAGTGACATGATGCTCGATGGTGTGCAGCAAAAGAAAGAAAGAAAGGTAGAGGATAAACGACACGTGTCTATTGAAAAGAGAATCATTCTGGTTGTTTCTCGAAGTTGGAATTGTCGTGTGTGGAAAGTGAATAGTCACCGTCGTTTGCCCCTGTGGACGCCGAAGAGTCGTTATGTAATTTTTTTTTTTTTAAAAAAAATTGCATACGGTGGTGGGTTAGGAGTACGAAAACGGCGCCGCATGAACATAGGTGAAAGACTCCAATTTTGATGGTTTGCTCAAAAGCGAAAAAGGAGAAGATTAAAAGTTGAAATTTCTTTTGCTGTCTGAATCGGAAAGGTGATCAAAAGCCTCTTCTACTGGAAGCTTAAGTTATGATAAAACATTATACAGGTTTGGTAGTTTTAACTTATTATTCATGTTGTGATTGGATCAATTCATAGAAAAAAGAAGAGTTGCTACTACTTAATTAGTTAGAGCAAATCACTTGTTGTTTCAAATTCATTAGCTTTTATTATTGTCATGGACAATTAAGATGAGCAGTTTAAGGTTATCTTTTAGGTGCTCTTCAATTAATAGTTACTATTCAATTATTCCTTGAAGTTGATTCTGTGATGGACCTTTTTCTTAAAACCTTGTAGAAAAATGTTAAATTAGTTTATAAAAAAAAAATATTATTAAATGTGATATTTAATATTTTTAATTCAAAAATATTAAAAAGTAAATTTATAAAAAATATTGAATGCCATATCAAGTTGCCGAAAAGTAAAAAAAAAAAAAGTTATGTATATATCATTATTCATTGTTATTATTATTATATCTAGCGTTTTGTTCCGTGAAACTCGTTGGATATGTGTAAATGGTCCACCCATTATTGTACAGTAGACCGAATTAGAAAAACACTTTTGCCAATGGGTTATGTGGATGAAGGTGGAAATACCTGTGGTGCGCTGAAATAATAGATATTTTGCTAAACTAGAAAATCTTTACCCCGTTGTATTGATTTAATAAAATATATATTACTCCAGTTAGGAGTGCTCGAATGAAATAGAAGGATTTTCAGACCAACGTTTTGCTGAATCAGTTAATCTCTGGACTTTCAGATTCTCTTGCCTTTTTCTCTTTAGGTAAAATAACCTTTTAACACTTTTTTAACACATTTTAGTAAGGCTTAATTATCAAAAAAACTCCTATATTTTACACTTGTTAATAAATTTAGTTTGTATTATTCAAATTTATAATTTTAGTATTAAATTTTAATATCGATTTTGATTTTAACTTCTAATAAAATTATCAATAAAATTTATTGACCTGGCGTGAATTTCGACAACAACAATAAATATACGGAATTGATTCAGCAACTTTACTATTAAAATATTATCACTCTGACAATCAATAATGACCGGTGACATCTTTTCTGACTATTATTTATAGGCTATGCTACTATCCCTAGTTACTATGACGGGGAAAACTCTTTTCGAGATTTACTTTTTTGCTCACCGGGTATTGAAAGCAGGCTTTTTGGCATATAAGTACATAAGATTAATGAAACTTCAAAATTAAAAAAAGTAATAACTTATGTACTTAAATGATAGTATTTAAATACTAGAATGAATCCATAACTAATGTTAATTCGGTTCTTTTTTGTTATTGTCAGAGTTCATGCAAAGCTAGCAGATTTAACAAATAATTTTATTAGATGTTAAAATTGAAATTTATGGTAAAATAAAATATTAAAATATTAAAATTTAAAAATTATGTGCTAGATTTGATAACAAATACAAAATTTAAACTTTTTTTTAGTGATTAAATCTTTTAGTAAATAAGGTGGAGCTTTTCTAACCTTTCTTTTATCCATATTGTTATATTTTTAAATATTTTTAAGTTTTCTAAGAATAAAAGTGTTCATTCAAAAATAAAGTTTTAGTTTTATTAAAAAATGAAACTAGGCTGAAAAATAGAACTACAAAAAGTTGAAACAGAAAATATTGTTAAATCATATACAGAGACTAAAACCCATTACTTGAGAATAATAATTTTATAAAATATTAAACGAGACTAAACTAGATGATATTATTAAAATATATATTTTTCATGTGCTTCGATAAAAATATAAAGTTATTTTTAATAAAAATAAAAATAAAAATAAACAATAGTTAAGAATGCTTTAATTAGAGGAGAAAGATTCCAGCTCAAAGTTTTACTCGAATTAGGATGTACATTCATTATTATTATTGATGAATAGTTATTGCAAAAACTATTATTATTGAATGCTCAAAATTAGTGGTAGGTCTTTTATGTTTGCCGCTTTTTTCGAACGTCGTTTGCCAACAAGATTCATAGTTCTAACTTCAACTGGCTGGAGTCGCCATCAGTTGATATCTGTATCCATTAAATTTGACATTATGCATCTAATTAGGCCCAAGACAAAAATTTACCAGCTGTTATTTGGGCTTGGCATTTGTTCATCGATTTGGGTATTCATAACCATGCCAAGCCCAAACTTCCCCCTGATAACCATAGAAAATTTTACAAAACTCACTCATATTGGCTCTTGGTGCTTATTGCTCCCTCAGCCCCCTTAGTCTCGTCATTCAATATCCGAATGTGCTGATATGATCCATGATGAGCTTAATTTTATTTGTTATATAGATCTATTCTATCCTTCGATGTGATTGAGTGTATGTTTGTTGGCGGTTAAATTGTTGTTACCGTCCCTGAATTTTAGCTATAGTATCACTAAAATTTTTAAATTTAATAACACTAAACTCCTAATTATCTCTTATGAGACAGTCTAAATGTCAATTTTAAAAAAATAAAATATCTCAGCAACACATCTCATTTATCTTCTCTACCTTCTCCTCTCTCTTTAAAATTTAATTCAAAAATAAAATAGTGAATTTTCAAATATAAAAATTAAAAAACTGGAAAATAAGTGAGAACCAAGTATATAGCAATCAGACCAAAATCCAAGTTTGGAAGTCACAACTCTCCGCCACCTAACCTCATCTTCATGGCAATGCTCATCATCAACCTCTACTAAAAATTCATTAATAACTCTTTTTTTTTCTCTCTCTCTTTCAACCTTTTTGGATAATAATAATAAGAAGAATAAGTATGTGACAACTTCTACTAGCAGCAGCAGTAGCAAGATCTACTGATTCCGTAGCCAAGTACTTACTTCACCATCATGATGAACATTCAAAGACAAATAAGAACCTTTTCAGAACTCGATTCCCACTCCTAATGTTGTAAATGATGCTAATCATAGTGTTTTAGGTTTTTCAGCTCTACTTCTTTTTCATCTGCTAATAAGAAGATTAGGAAGAACTCGACGATTAAGGGCCACCGATTGAAGTTTGGTACTGTGAATGAGAAGGAGAATCAGAGATTTACTTCCAGCCAAAGGAGTGCCCCTCAATTTGCTATTTGTTTGAAGAAGCGAGGAATGGATTGTAAAGTTTCGAAGACTTTGTTCTCTTTTTAGAAAAATGGATTGCAAAGTTTCGAGGAAAGGGAGGGGAAGATAGAAGAACTAAAAGAGTAAGATAAGAGAGATGAGAAAATAAATGAGATTGTGTTGCTGATTAATGATGTAATATTTTATTTTATTTTTCTAAATTTACAATTTTCTAAAATTATTCATTAATAAACGAGTAGTTTAATTAGACTACAACCTGATAATATTAGGATTTGATCTAAATCGACATAAATTATGACTTCAACTCATTTCACATAGATTATATGAAACAATTAATTTTTATACGAAGATTTTTATGAAAAATAATTTTAAAATAACTTTGATTATTTCAATTTAATCTAATTAAGTATAGAGGGTTTTTTTTTTTGTCAACATATGAAAAGAGTTTCAGAATGTCCCTATTTATCTCAATTTATTTTAATTAAGTAATATTTTTTTTCATATGATCATAAGATAAAGATTTCATAGTGTTTTCTCTCTCGACTCAATTTAATCTAATTAAGTAAAAAATTCTTTATTCTTTGTTTTTCATGTAATCTTTAGATAAAAGTTATGAAATGGCCTAGGTCATCTCAATTTAGTTTAATTAAATAAGTAATAATAATATTTCACGTGATCGTGAAATTAGAGTTTTAGAGTGTCCTTGCTCGATACAATTTAATCTAATTAAGGAATATTCATTTTTTACATAACCGTGAGATAAGAGTTTAACTTTATTCAACTTGATTTAATCTAATTAAGTAATAAATATTCATTTTTCATGTGATCATGAGATAAGAGTTTCGAAGTATCCTTGTACTCAATTTAATCTAATTAAAAATATATAAATTTTTTACGTGGTTGTAAGATAAAGATTTTAAAGTATTCTTATTCGATTCAATATATTCTAATTAAGTAAGTAATATAATTTTTATTTGATCAAAAAATAAGAAATTTAGAGTGTCCTAGTCTCACTGCATTTAATTTAATTAATTGAAGTGAGAAACATTCGTTGTCCATATGATTGCATAGTAAGGATATATAAAGTGTCCTTACTCGACTTAATGTAATCTAATTAAGTGATTAATAATAATTCTGTATATGACTGTAAAATGAAATATTCGAAGCGTTCTTACTCTACTTCATCTAATTTAATTAAGTTTATGGATTCATGAAATAAGGGATTTACAATGTTCTTGCTCAACTCTATTTAACCTAATTTAATTAAGTAATATTCATTTTTCATGCAATCATGAGATAATAGTTTTAAAGTGTCTATTATTGGCTCTATTTATATTAATTGAATAAGAAATAATAATTTTTCAAGTTGTGAAATAAAAGTTTTAAAGTAATTATGTAGGACTAATTTATACTTATTTCTATAAATTATAATGTTTTAATGTGCAATATCTTTAGGTTGCAACCTATTTAATTCATGTCTTGACTTACTGCAATTAATCTTCGATTTATTGCAATTCATTAATAAATATTGGAAGAGTATATTAGGTTGAAACTTTAACATTATCGGGCCTGGCCTAATGCAATTAAAATTGATATGCTAGTCTTAATTATATTATATATATAAAATGGCTAACCCTTTTATTTTAATTTGTGTATTAAGTTGAGGTATTAAGATTATAGTATTTGACTTTAATGAATATCTTTTCGTGATATTTGATGATTGACGCATGTGGGTTCCAAATCAATTTACAAACACAAATCATTAAATTCTTTTGGAAAATACAAGGTATTAAATGATTTAAAATGGAGGAAGTTTTTGCCTTTCTATTTATTTACAATTGTTAGTGTAATTTAATTATTTAAAATTAATAATAAATCCTTTTTACTAAAATAACTTTGATCCAAATATCGGGTATTTATTTATTTCCTTTACCCTCTGAAATGGTCTTTCTTCTTTTGTATTTTCTCAAATTTCCTTTTTTCTTTGCTCCATTCCAAGTGAGGGAAAAGAAAATTCTAAATCAAACCGAGCGAGCATACCTCAACCTTAAACTTAATAATCATATTAAAAAATAAATAAAGTTGGTGAATCACTAAACGAAATCAATTTTAATATCCATGTTAATGCCAATTTTAATTTTGAAGAAGGATATTTTTAACTCAATTATTATAGTTTCTCATGCTTATCTTATGTAGCTGTGTATTATTTTATTTTTCTTAGATTTAATAGCTAAACAAGATTAATTTTTTTATGAAACTATACTATGTTGACCTATTTTTCAAAAAAAATATTAATTTAATGAAGATTGCGAAATTTGAGTTATTAGTCAAAATTAAACAATATAAATAGAAACATGAACGCTATTTAAAAAATAAAAAATTTAAATTAAAAAAATTGTAATATCACATTATTCATATACATTGCTCAATTTTAATTTTTTTCACATGTATTAACTGTATAAGCAGCATTAGTTGTTTGGTAATTAAGAGAATAATGAAGATTGTCCTGATAAGTACGTCAAGGATATGAGAAAGACGATAGGGGTATATGATTTATGGTAGGTCAAGGCTACCAACAAAATCTTCAAAGAGACGCAGAATGGACAAAAGCTCAATTTGGCCCCTGTAACTTTTTTAGCTCTGACTAATAAATACATTACAAAAGGAAAAATAAAATAATGGGTAATAATAATATATATATTATTTTATTATTACTTCTTAAGATCAATCATTGAATTGGAAAGCACAAAGAGTTTTCCATGCGTAAATGGTGGTTAAGAAAAGAACAACAAATATCTTGACAGAGAAGAACATCAGAACCTTAATTTTGTTTGTCTGTTTCTTGTACTCTCTTCCAAACCCATTTCCTTTTGGTGAAGTGTGTATATAAATGTGGATATTTAGCTACTTTTTCTTTTCCCTTAATAATTCTTTTTGACTCGGTAAATAAGGAAAACAAAACTTTTAATTAATCTCTTTTCCTTTTCATGATGCGTTTGATAAGGGATTGGAATGATTTGTGACACCCTTTTCTTTTCCTTTTTTTAAGAAAAAGGAATTTACTAGTCTTACTGTTAAAAGGATCCAATTCATTAAGATAGTTTTTCTTTTTTTTTTAAATTAGGCCTGTAAAATCTGAAACCTGACAAATTTATGTTCCTGTCATTCAGAAAAATCAAAACTCAAGCTTAGTTGTTGTAATTATATGACAATATTCAGATTTTTTTAGGCACCGGCAATCATAAACAAGTTTTTTTTTATAATGACAAGAGAGAAAAAGGGTTTATTATGTTTTCTTTTTAGTTTGAATTTATTATCTTTTTTCCTTACTGAAGAAAGTGTTAGTTGGTAGTGAGATGAAAGATTATTTATTGGTGTTCCACTCGTGCTTCTTAGTCTAATTATGAAAAATGAATCCATAATAAGGTGGAAAACAGATTTCAAATCTGAGACCTCTGTCCCTAATAGCAAAACTCTTAAATTGATCCTTTTTCCTTTCAGGATGGTAGCAGTTGCAAAATCATTGAGAGGAAGAAAAAATAAAAAGAATTTCAGGGAAGGTCCCCCAAAAGACTAAAGTCGTCAGAAATTAATACCATAACTTGGAGAAATGGAAACAAGGAAAAAGACTTAAAACATATGCACCGCATACAGTGTGACTGACACTTCTGTGGAAAATCTCTTAGCTCCAAATTGATACGAAATTTACTCATTCATCTCCAACTCACCTCCGATTGTAATTAAACACCAAATTATCAAACTTACTTAACAACTCTATTAATTACACATGGCAGCACAAGAGAGAGCAATTATAAATATATAATGTCTGTCTGGCTAAACGTGAGAAGAAAATAAAAACTGTTTTTCAAAATTTAAATTTCTCAACTGTTGTGTATAGCAGGTTTAATTGTGTGATACAACAATTATTTTTCTTTATTTTAAGCTAATAAATAAGAACTCGACCATGATTTATTGTTTTTATTCGACTCAAGAGTTTTGATAGAGTACTACTGTAGTACTTTACTATAAAAGATTTATTTTTTAATTATAAAATAATTAACTGATACATTTTAAATAATTTATTAGTTTTAGATTGTCAATAATTTTATATATAATTTTAAATAAATATAATTATCAATTATATTAAAAAAATATAAAACTTAAAATAAATATAAATTATTATAAATTATATATGCATGATATATTATAATGACTCATAAAATTTTGTCTAATTCTCCGTAGGAATATTAAAGAGATTTATTCTTCAGGATATGGATCCAAGAATCCAAATCAAGATACATTACTATGATTCTTAGAAAAGAAAATAATATTTTTTTCATTGGTAGAAAAGAAACAAAGGAAAGTGTTCTATTAATAAACAGTAAAAGATGACATCTGGACTTTTGTGGGTTCTTATTGTTACAGGTTGACTTGTGAATAGGCGCGAAAATCCCGTTAGTGTGTATCACTTACTCAGAAGCATCTATCCCGTTTAAATTTCAATTATCATATCACCTTTATTTCCACCAGGAAACTGCACGCTCACTAACCCTTGAACCTCCCAAGAACTCACTTCCACCAGATTAATCTACCCCCCTAAATATAATATATATATATATATATAAAGAATCTCCATATTTGATATCTCTATACTCAATATCCATATCTAATCTCTCCTATCTTCTTTTTTCTTGATTCGCCCAGGACATGGAGATCACAGTCTTATCAGCTGAAGGTCTCAAGAGCACATCTTCAAGGCCTTTCTCTCACCGCTTAAGACCTTTCGTCACCCTCACTACTTACCAGCCAGTCCCATGCAACACTACTGATAAGAATTGCCAGGTTTTCACAACAAGGATTGATGATCAAGGAGGAGCCAATCCTACTTGGGGTGATAAGTTCCATGTGCCTATGGACGCTGCTACCCTTTTTGCTAACAGATATTCTTGCATATACGTTGAACTCTACACTAAAAGGCTCCTTAAAGGAAAAGTATTACTGGGTTGGTGCCAGATTCCGGTCACCGATATTGGGTTCCCTCCGGATAGTTCGGTTAGGCACTTGAGCTATCGGATAAGGGATAGAGATGGCACAAGAGGCCAAGGAATTATCAATCTTGCTATAAAGTTAACGGATTTTGAACAAGGAAGTAGTCAAAGATTGTCAGACAATATTAATTCCTCAGATCATCAAAAAGCTTCTGACGGTTATCAAACGGTGATTGGCATTCCGGTTACAGTTTTTCCCCACATGAATTTTTGTGAATGAGTTCCATAGATAAAAATATTATATCATTACTACATAGTGCAAAACTGGGAAAATCTTGGCACGTTATTAAATCAGACGAATGGTTTAATGATTTGGTTTCAACGGGCAATATGGCAACAGTAGTGCCAAACGTGTGGCTTCAACATCTCAAGGCAGGATTATGTCTTAGTTTACTTTCTGTTCTTTCCTCACTCTGCTATGGAGCTGGACAGTTCTGGAGTTGTCAAATGGAACCGAAGTGAAGCTGAAGGTGTTGTTTCTGTGAACTGAGGGAAAAATATCAAAGTTATGTCCTAAACAGGACAAGTGGCCTGATCTTTGGACGGGAGAGAGATAAAACATGTGTACGCAATCATGGTTGTGTTGGTAATATGTCTTTTTCTGATTTTAATTGGGTAACAATTAACATTTTAAATCAAGGAGATGCTTTCCAGGAATCTAGCTAGTTGACTTGGTTTACTCGGTGCGGTTCCACTTTTTCCATTGTTCACATTTTCATCTCTTTTGCGCTTACTCAGCACCACATAAGGAGATATATGTCAAATGTATACACCCGAAATACATAGAAAAGTTGTATTTTATATTGATAGTATATACTTAATTATCTAAAATTAATAAATACATATTAATTATTCTTCAATTTTATGTATAAATGAAATATACATCTAAATCAGATAAGAATTTTTCAATAAAAGAAAGGTGGGAATATTTTAATTCCATTCTTTTATATTTGCGCTCTCCGTTTATTGATTTTGGAATACAAGGATCTAATTATCCTTTAACTTAAAAACTTCCTTATTTGTTATTTGACATTCAAAATTATCGGGTTTAAGGAACTACTTAACAAATATATATATTGTATTCTGATATTTTATTTTATATAATTTATAAGAAAAGAAAAAGAAAAAGGAAAAGAGGAAGAAGAAAAGAAGAAACAGAGAGATAATTGCGGCGCCGGACTCTCAACAGGAACAAGTAGTGCCAAACAATTAATAAGGAAAAGATGGAAAACACCAAGTGCATGCTGGCATTTGGAAACTAATCCTATTCCAAATTTAATCCTAGCGGCGGGTTTGAATATCTTATTATGATCAGAATTAAAGATCTTTCACGAGAAATGACAATTATTTCAAACGACAGCAGCAGGAAAGTCCGGGTGCATAGCACAGAAACCGACAACAAACCTGATTTCTCAATTTCATTGTTCCTTTTTGTATACCGCGCCCGCTGTCCGAATACCAAAGTGGTGCACTAACTACGCAAAGTTGTTATCAATCAGTCGATTGAACAAACAGAAGCAAGCCTGCATCATTAAGCACTACTGCTGACTAAGCTCTGTGAACCATTACCGACCCAAATCCGCAGTAGGTTTTGCACAACCAAGGCAGACAGATTTTGAGCAGTGTCTGTAACTGTACATTTAAAAAGGAAAACCAATTTAGCGCACCCATCTTTTATGGCATTTCTGCTATTGGGTCAGCGTACTTTCGAGAATTTAAAAAATGAACAGCTTCTGATAGGGATACACATGCAAAAACAAATTCTCTATCACCAATTTTATCTATCTAGTCTATGGATTCATGGCAAAATGCCAAGAGGATCGCTGTTGATTCTCATAACTATATCCAGCAGAGTGTTTGATAAATTTGCTTTCCAGGGATGATGCTGTCTCAACCACTCATTCTGCTCTCTGCAAAGAAAAACCTCCAACCTCTTCTCCTGATGTTTAACATGAGAATTCAATGTGCCCTTGCAATATAACATGTTGTAGAACTGTTACCGTGCCACATTCCTAATCTCAGATGTTGCTTCTTGGAGTTTCTTCTTTATTGATTTGAAACTGCTCTGGCCCTGTTTTGTCCAATGAGTTGAGTAACTTCGCTTAAGAAACTCCGATATAAGAGGTGATTTTAGAGTTGAATCCCTATCTGAAGTGTCATCATACTCTGCCAAAAAAGCAAAAAGAATACCATAATTTCAGATGGTTTAATCTAGCTCCAACAGAAGAATAGAATTTTTACTATTAAGCATGATTTAAACATGTCAAAGTTGGACGCTTATGTTTGTCAAAAATGAAGATAAGGTATAAGGTTTTATAAAGTAAATAGAGGTAAAGTTTTATAAAGTAAATAGAGGTAAAGTTTTAGAAGGTAAAGTAGTCTTTAATTTTACTTTGTTTGGAAAGAATGACCAGTGAATGAAGGTTTTAAAAGGTAATATAGAATTTTTTTTAAACTAACCTCAATCGGTGGGTTGAGATTTGAAGAGTTTTGGAGGTTTTTAAGAACTTCCAAAAACCTTATCTCGTAAACTGTACTTCCTTCCCTCCCAATTAAGGGTTGGAGGTTTCAAAAGTCTATAAAACCTTGAAAAACATTGAAACACCTCTATCCAAACAACCTGAAGTTCTATAGCACAAGACAGGGCATACTAGGGCTGCTAGCAGAACAAAACAACCAGAGTTATTCCGGTCATCATAAATGAGAAAAAACTAGAAAAGGAGGTTGACAATTTATAGTTTGGCTGGATCACCATGAACAACACCTCTCCATTCCAGTGTGTCAACTGCATTTTTCTTCCTAGCCCTGATATCCACATGTGCACAAAGATGCTGCCAGAAATGCAGAATTTCTATTAAAAGTAGGTCGCATTTAATACCAAATAGATTTATTACCTGAAGACATGGGGAGCTGATATTGCCTTTTTAGAAACTTAGAAGCTTCTCTGTCTTTTTTGTGGCACAGAACACGTACTAATGTGTGTGCATCGTCTAACCGCTGACCCTGTTTATCTGAATCAGATCCGACTGAGATATGTTCACTTGCATTCATCAACATCTTAACAACTGTTTCAGTCTGCCAAAATAGCAATTTGTCAAACTGCCAGATCCAAGAATTGAGTTACTTGGACAAAAAAGCCTAAATTTTGAGTTGCCAAACCTGAAGGGAAAATATGCCAAGTATCTGTTGAGCAAATTTCGCTTCTTGCTCAACTAACGAACGAGGAAGCCCTTCTCCATCAGCTATGAAGAAATCCTAGATAGATAATTGATAAAAACTAAAAATTAGAAAAAAAATTGAAACCATTATTTAGTAAAAAGAAAGTTGTGCTTATGGATCAAAAAACAGCTAGTTTACATAATAAGCAAGAGGGCACATGAGAAGCATTTTATTAAGCAAGACAGTCCACATTCTATTAGATTTTGAGGTACAGGTAATATCCACACCAAAATGAATTGAGATACTTTCTATGTGAATTGAGCAGTTTCAAAATGGAGTATTGAGTATCTGACTCAACCTCAAACACACACGCATTCTCTCTCTCTCTCTCTCTCTTCCTTTATTTGTGTGCAAGCGTGTTTGCCCGTGTGCTTATCAAGAGCCATATTAGGCCCTGCCTTTCAAATTAAGCCCATTAACATTGAACTCCCGTCAAACCAACTTTGATTGATATCATAACTTTTCAACATTGGAAATGCCAAGTTGGAAATTTTGCCATTAGTAAAGTTCAGGATGCAAGCAACTGCCATGGAAAATGAAAAGCTACATTTAGCTTCCGCGAAGTGGAGAGAGAGAGAGAGAGAGAGAGAGAGAGAGAGAGAGAGAGATACCTTCAAGATATTAAAGTCATCTTCCATCAAAGCAACATCTGAATCAGAAAATGCACGAGAAGGTCCTCCATCCAACAAAACCCAAACATACGCCTCCTATAATATTATAGCATACAAGACTCAATGTATGAAGAAAGGTGTCTCAAAGCTCAACAGCAGACAGTTAGATGTGAGCGTACCAATGATGTTCGAAAGATACTTAACACTAAAAGGTCTCTGAGGGTGTCATCAATCAATCCGCATATGAGATCGAGGACCTACATGAGTGCCTCGAAGGTTAATAATACAAAAACAAAAACGTAATGACAAATAAAAGATTTATTAACATGAGCTCATGCATGGATGAAGCTAGGTAGTATGTATTATGGCATCAACATTAGAAGAAACTTCAAGAGAGAAAATGTGTGTACACTGCAATTACTTACAGTGTCAATATGATGTAGAAAACTTTCCAAACGAGAACTTTCAACATCGCCACGATATAACTGAAACAAGAATTTGTCTCTCAGATCCCAGAACACAACTCTTGCTCCTAGAAGTTACGTTTCACAAAAATAAACTTCCCAGTCAGTGTCAAATGCCAAGTAAATTGAAAAAGTGGATGTACAAGATTCACAAAAAATAATTAAGGCAACCTTTCTGTCAGCGTCAAATGCCTAGTAAATTGAAGGAGTGGATATAGCAAGGAAAATATATTTTGTTGGAAAATTCTGGTTACTTGATAACAAAATTACCACTAGAAAGCTTTATTTATTTATTCCTTATCAAAAGAAAAATATGATAAACCATGAGTATTGCCAGGAAAACAGGATAAGAGAGGCTTCATCTATAATATGATCTCATAGAATTTGTAACTTGAAGAATCAAAAGAAAATGATTAGTCAGACATGATGCTAAACAAGAACATTAATCAGGATAGAGGGAAGTAAGACCAGTGAAATGAAAGACTATGATGAGGAGATCATAACCGAATCCTTCAAAAAAATATGCGCCTTAAAAATGTTTAAAGCATACTACTCCAATATATCGCGTGCAGATGCAGGTTCTGTCAAGGTTGAAGAACTTTTTCGTGCATTAACTGAGCCAAATCTTTTGGTAATGCTAATATCAATTAGCTATGAATGTATATTTATTGATGTATACTTGATAAGAACCACAGAAGTTTTTTGGAGTAATATTTAGTTTCTGCTTTATCAAAACATACCAAGAATCAGTATGCCTGTCAAGTGTTCTGCTCTCATGTCAAATAAAATATGACAAGGAATGCATGAAGGAAATTAAGATTAGATGGACAAATAGAAGTCGACTACTATCAGCAGAGCTGTCACTGTTGATTAACAGGACCATGTACTAGTCCAGTGAATAAGGAATACATCAAATCACTTGGATTATAGTACTACTTTATGTAGCTGATCAGAAAGAGAAAAATAATAGGCATTTTTTATTATGTATAATTTTTATATTTATATAAATTATGTTTAAACCAGAATTTCAATCAGGACCAAGACTATTAAATTAACAAACAGTTTCACATTTTAATATACTTAAAAACAGAAAATTACATATAGCCCAATAGGGATCATCTTTAAAGGAAAAAGCTGTAATTCACAAGTAGCTGTCAGACGTTCAAAAGAAGTTAATAAACTTACCAGTGAATGCACAAATTTTGTTGATAGCACCAGTCGCAGTATCCTTGATGATGCTAAAAGTGGTTGAAAATAGTGCATCAATAGCTTCACCATGTGTTAGCAAACTATCCTCTTCCAGTGGCTCGTCTTTTCCTGAATTACATTAATGTTCTTCATAAGCATACATCAATATGCATACATATATAAATGCATACAAATGGATATATATCTAAAATCACACTCATATACCAACTCACAACAAGACTATATTCCCCTATTTCCTAATATTACATTCGTAATTCTGACTAAAGAAATAATTTATCCAGGGTCTCGATTTCATTAACAGAACTTACTGCATCTTTGGTTATGAGATGACCTGACCTGCGCCCACGATTTTCTAATCCCATCTTCCAGTATGCCAATTTGCTTCTGAATATACTGTCATGGTGAAAAATGACAGAAAAAATTGATCTCCATAATGATCCCAAGCTTTTACATGTCATGCCATAGTTTGTTATAACAGACAAAAAAAAAAACCCACAAGAATAGGAACTTTATGCTCTATCAAAGCGAAGTTCAGGTGTCTAGAAGGAAAAAAAAAAAAAGAATTTCACTGAAACTTAGCAGACATGTAATAAGTTTCTCCTTGAGTTTACTGTTATAAACGTTTTCAACTTAACAACTTTAGGAACTATTTCAATATCTAATTTAATTCCTAAAGATGGTTCCAAACTTATTCCAGAGTCTATCAATGCTCATTTTTCTAAAGCTTTTAAAACATACTTCCTAGGCTGATTTGTTCCTCACGTCAAAAGCTCGCATCAAGGTGGAACTAACCAAAAACAAAAAAGGAGCTAACCTCAACCTTTTCTATCCCCTATTTTTTCTATGTGAATAGAAAAGGCAAGCAAGAAAAAGAGTGTAGGTCAACTTAAACTTAAGTAGGCAAAGCAACGATAAGATTATATGTTAACCAAATTGAAACACTTTCTTGAAGAGTATTCGACCTGATGCATAGTATTGGCTTCTCAAACCATTCAGCTTATAATTTAAGATTTTGATGTTTTAACCATCCTCGACAGGCCAAAAGACACTTACTTGAAAAGTATTCAATCTGATGCAAAGTTTTGGTATTGTCAACTCATTCAGCTTACGATTTATACTGTCATCCAACAGTGCACATTCTAGCAGCCGTTTCTTAATTACTGGAATAGCAGTCTCTGTATAACGAGTTAAAGGAGGAGCAGATGGATAAAGGTGCTTCTTCTCGACTGCAGTAAACCAGAGATAGAATTTGCAATTAAGACTTATGATATTTAGAAAACTTGCGACTTAAATACTTCAATTAGTGAGCAGAATGGAGTACAAATAGAAAAAGTTTGGAAATATGAATTTTTTTGCATAACTATGAGATTAACAAATGACAGATTGAAGAATCCCCTACCACATCCAACCACATGCAAACAAGAAAGATGGATAAAAAAACCTACTTGTAGCAGAAAATCAATGAAACAATTAGACATCCAAGAATTTTCTTTGCAAGGAAATTCCATGAGAAAAGAAGGGAAATAGCACTAGTATTACACTAAAAGAAACCACTTAATGAGCAGCCAATTTTGTGCATCTCAGATAAGTGACTACCTAGACCAGAAAAGATTATCAATAATCAAAAAATCAGATGTCACTCTATAACAGGAACAGCCCTCCAACCACCCAAGCGAACTGGAAATCTGCAGGTCTCAATACAATAGTGTAACTAAAACACATGGTACACTAATCAATCAAGTAGCACCAAATCCAGCATTTAAGCATGCTAACCTTGTTCTAATTCGATCAACTTGTTAGTTAGTATTTTCCTATCTTACAAGCTATCACTCTCATCCCATCACTACTAATCATCTCAGATCCATTTCTTTCTCCAATCCTACAGAGGAAGTCCTAATCTAAGCAGGCCCAGTAGCTGATCACCCTAAATATAAAGAAAAAGGTAACTGAATCCTATGCAAGAAATCCTGAAAACGTATCGAACTTGGACATTGGAACTATCACTCACCTAATTGCTTTATCTATATATCAGGCAGAATCCTCTCCCACTAGTTTTAGCTGCATGAACCCTTAATTGTGACAATGTTAGTTGGTATATAATAAAAGTCTTGCTAAGTAAATTTTTAGAGGATCTTTATGCTCCATAAATCTGATTTTGGTGAAGGAAAGAAGAAAGCCGCCAAATACATTTTCCAAGAAAGAGCACAGAGGTCTCTACTCAGTTAGGATCTCATTCACTGTACAGTAGATCTAGTTTCTCAAGTAAATCTAGAAAAGAGAAAGATATACAAGCAACAGATGTAATCCTGGTTATGCAAATTAATAAAATAATAATACCTAACTGATTGAGCATTTTCAGCAAATAAGCATCCAGGCTGTGAAAAATTACGGATAATAAAGCTTGTAGATGGGTTATATCCATAGGGAGATTCAAGCCAAAGAACTGATCCACAGTCTGCAAGTTAAATTGGATATAAGAGGAAAATATCAACCAAAAGAAATTCAAGCTACACAATGCATACATATAAAAGAAAAAAGAAATATGAAAAGGTTCGCATAGAAAGTTGTGAGCGAGAATGTTGGTAACATGCAAGGACAAGTTCAAAGTTTGAGAATTGTTCTTTTTACAGCTTTCATATATAAAACACAGTATCAAAAATCATGAAACAGCACTACTAAGTGGAATTGGAGCCATGCCAACAAAAGCAGCATCTTTATAAAGTAGGCTCCATGTATTCTAATTATCCAAAGATGCTAATATAAAAGGAAATTTCCTCAGGCTAATTATCTTGCAAAAGATGTTTCAGTAAAAAGCTGCCCTAGAGTTTTCTGTACCTCCTCCACAATCCTGAAAACTTCAACTATGGATGCTGCCTGCCGTTGATGAAATGATAAAGGCTCCCAATCCTGCAGATGCAGATATTAATGGTTGGTTAAGCTGTTTTTCGTAGCAATGTCCAGGTCCATTCATGATGTGCGTGTGTGTGTATATATAGAGACAAAGGGCAGAGAAACGAATTGAACGAATTTATCCTTCCCATGCATGCACATATCAAAATTGACTAATGTGCTGTAATCAATGCTTTTGAATCAACTTAGACATGCAATATCAAGATATCGAGCATAATGGTCCCACGTTTCACATTTAATTATGGGGATATTCAACTTAAAATTACAGGATAATACTAAAATAAATACAAGAGAAAAATAACTGGAAAGTACACACAATCATAACTACCCCATGCAAGAAGGTAACTGAATCTCACATTTAGTAATACTTAAAAATAACTGAACATAAACTGCTAGATGCTAAACTACTGACTCCCTAGTGTTCATATATGGCTTCAGAATGGCTGAATCTAAGTGAACTTTTATAATACCTTTGATCTCTTAATTTTTAGGAAAAATTCTCCTCAGTGTTTCATTAAGGAACTTTCACTTAAATACTACACAGATAAACTATAAAATAGGTACCTAAATATGATAACAAACTCACCACACTACTCAATAACTACCTAACACCATAAAAAAACTACTGTGCCTGAATAAGCTGAAGAAAATTGAGCACAAACTAAATCAAAGATAGCTTCCCTAGGTAGATTACGACCTTGTTATGCCCCTCAGTTGGACAGCCTAGATACTTCTAATTGGGTGCATAACAAGGATTGCACTGTAAATTGCTTGACATGCAGTTTGGACTTACCTCAATATCAAAAGCACGTCCAGTCCATTCCAAGATATGAGCATGTTGAGATATCACCCAATCAAGAATAAGTGGTGTAGAAACTTCTCCAATCTGACAGAAGTAACAAATAAACTATGAAAAAAAGAGGATCAATTTACAAAGCAATGCAGAAAGTGCCACATTACAACTGTGACCAAATGAAAGGAGGCTCTTGATTGTTAAAAAGTATTAGCTCCCAAGTGCACTTCTTGATTGTTAACAAGTATTAGCTACCAAGTGCATGAATGAAAGCTACCAAATTTCTACAATTTCTTGTTGCTAACTCCTGAAGAAGTATAATGTATTATCATCCCCATGTAATGAAAATTAAAGAAAAAGTTCGTATCAGCGCGACAGAAGGAAAATGAAGAAAAGCATTCAATCAGAGCAATAGGTTAGCATGCAGTAATCCAACAATAAATGTTGATCTAAGGCTCATAAATTGCTTGAGATTCGCCCATCATAAAAGCATCAGAAGGCATATTTGATTTCTAAACCTGTCATAAATCAGCATGATCGAGTACTGACAGCCAAGCAATGCAAAGTAAAAAGCCACAGTAGTTGCATCTTTCAAAAATTTGTTACTAAAACATCTACTAACCTGATAATGGTCCAAAGTCTGATTGGAAGAGTGACATGACCTATTTGCCTCCAAAGCAGTAATATGTAGCTGAGTCAGGTAATCATCCAACATTTTAGCAGCAGGAAGAACCGACCTAACATCTTCAGAAAGAGATGAAACTCCCTTAAGGAAAGGCTTCTGCATTTTGACGACAACAAATGGGAACTGATGTAGAATCTTGGTAAACATATACCAGCTAGAATGAGATATTATAACAAAAATAAATAAAAAACAAACCAGTCTTTTCCCATAAAATTGATGCAATAGAACAATTGATATCATCAGAGATTCAGGACACCATTGACGTAACACTGGCCAAAAGACATTAAACTCTCTTTCAGCAATCAACTTTAGTTCCTTAGCAAGCAGAGCCAACGGATGCACCCTTTGCAATTTAGCTTCAAGATCTACTTTCTTTGCTGCCTAACATTATAAGTAAATGGACTTCAAGTGAGGGAATTAAAAGTATGATGACTACAAGTAAATTATACTTGACAGGGCTACCCAAGAATATTATAATCCCAATCTAAGCATGTGCATAAGAAGATATAAAACAAGGAATCATATACGAAACTCACCCGCCCATATACAGCTTCAGTAGATTTATTGACATAACTTTTAAGCTTGCCAGAAACATAATCATCTGAAGCGCCCAATTTTGTTAACTACATAAACAAGACGAGTCTTCACATAAGACGAGAAAAGGCTAGCAATAATTCTCTGATGTATAATACCAGCACAACTTAACTAAGTGCCCAATTAGTAACCAATGCACCAAAAGCAAACATAAGACTTATTAAATCTCTCTCTTTCCTGAGAAAGGAGTTCCATCAATTTATTAAGAAGCAATTAGCATGTGTAAGTATCACAAAACAATAATGCAAAATAATATTGTATGCACTTGAAATATACATTATTCAGCATAAATTGGTGCACCACCATATATGCATAAATTTTATAGTGCAGCAAGATCTGACCTTAATTTCACCATGATCATCAACAGTAAGAACTCCAACTGCTGAAAATAGAGTCATCAATGTTCTGAAACAAGAAGGTTTCTGAAGAAAAAAATATCACAATTAGGAAGAACATCAGAGGACATCATACCGCATTTTACAAATTATAAAAGAAAGTCCCAATGACACAATAATCATAAAAACAGACAATCATGAGCTGAGTACTCATGTTTGTACATTATTCCAAAAAATATGCTCTCGTCTCTGAGCATAGAAATAGAATTACAGTTGTTATAGAAGGAGGTTCCAAGCATACAAGAAATATGAGAAACGAACTCGTATGCTCTCTCCTCCCCTTCCACTCTGTTACTGCCTCACCTAAGGCAGTAGACTTTTGAAAATATCCTACTTCACACAAGTGATAGTTGGTGATATCTGACTAAGCAGTATATAAAATATATAAAAGTTAGCAAATTACCTGACTGAAATGCAGATGATAATCTTGCAATGTACTATCACACCAGATGCTAATTGAGAGGCAAATTGATTGTGCCAAATTTAACTTTACTTCACGCTGATCACATTGCCTTGAACATACTAGGCTATTCATATACTGCTCCTCCTTCCCATCAGCTTCTTCAGCAGATACAAATTTCTGCAACTCAAGGACTGCATCTTCTAAAAGCTGTCCTCCATCTGTCTCTACGAACTTCAGCAAGGTATTTTGTCAGTACAAATGCTAAAGATCATCTTCAGTATTCAATGAGTTCCACTATAAGATTGCAGTGAACTTGCATTTTGAAGACTGAATAAGAATAGTGCCATAATAACACTCTAGCATTAAAAAGAGAGAGCTAGAGAGAGACACATATGTTTGCAATCCAGAACTCTGAAATTCAATATTACTACTTACTATAAAATTTAAAATAATAACTATATCAGTGGACAGCTGCTCAATGTCAACACTGAAAAGTACCTTTCTATTTATCCCACCAATGATTAAAGTGACGACATATATATTCCTTGAGGAAGACAAGTTTCTTATATTTCATCCATAAAGACAACAATGTGTAAGAAAATGTTAAGAATTAGACTTGTTCTTCCATCTATGGATGTCCAGAACGACAGACAAGATTACATTAGTTATAATGAAGGAGAACGCTACCAATATCCACCAAAAACATTTGAAAGATATGTGAAAGCTGGTCCAAATGCCAAAGACATGGTCTGGCATGTCTAGTGATAATAATGGACCTAAGAGTTTATTTATGAGTCTTACTTCAGGTCTCCCTTAGTTTGAACTTATTTTGTCCAACTTGCGCTTGTTTTGTGGTTTACGGGATGTTTTTGTTATTTCAAGCTTAATTGGAACGGATTGAGCTATAGTGTTTTAGGTCAAATTTTTGTCTTATTTCTTATTTCCAAGCCTTGTCTTGTATGTAATCTTCTTATTTATATCTTATTTTTTATGTGATAAAAAATACTAAAAGACGAAACACTACACATGTCCATGACATACCTTTCAATTATCAGCTAATTAGACAGTAAATTCAAATTTTCCTAGTAGTTGTGATCGTGGTAGCTGCTTGCAGCAATCTTATTTAATCCCATGTCTGCTTAAGATGGAACTCCAAGTAAGATGCAGAACAGCCTAAGAAATGTTAGCATAGAAAAGAACCTAGATGATACTGCTACGCAACAGAGCTGAATCTGCACCTGTTACATCTCTCAAGACCTTTAATTTTTTGGCTTATCAATTCTACCTCTTAAAATCTTTTAAAACTTTTTCAAGCTTTCATATAAACCTAAAATGCAACCTAAACTTTAATTTGCTTTCTGCCCCATGCTTAAAAACCGTGGTTTAATAACAAGGTTATCCTATTACATAATAGGCAGGAAATATATAATGTTAAAGCATTATGAGATATAGAGATACCTGTCGAAAAAGAACCCACCCATATAAAGCGTTGTGCAGTTTCTGAGTGATGCCCAAAGCAGCCCAGGTTGATTTTATTCGTGATAAGACCTCACCAGCTTCCTGACAAAATCTCAAGCGCCAAAAACTAAGCTCGTTCAGAGTAACACAATGACGAGACACATTTGAAAGTGCTAAACAAAAATTAAGACAAGAACCTACCTCTACCAGTTGACCTTCATCAAGAACATCAAACACACCAAAAAGTAATTTCTCATAAAGTCTTATGTTCAAGTGATAGCTAGCAGTCCAATAATAGGTTTCGCCTTCAATGCGAAATTTGCCAGGCAAAGATGACATATTTACAGCAAATTGTCTGATAGATGCTAGAACTGCAACTCGCTCAGAAGGCGACATTATAGTATCCCATTCCTACAGCATCCCAAAAGCCTTGCAGGTAAAATATGAGGAAAATTTTAAAGCCCATTTTCAGTTAATTTTAGGAAACTGCCACACCTTCTCATCTCTGATTTTTGCAACATGGCTTCTTATACTTAGATGTTCAGCTGTCATGACATTAGCTTTACTTGAATTTCCAACAGCAGAAAAACAAAGAAATTCTTCGAGTATATTTGCCTGCAAGAGTAATTGCAAACAAAATAAAAAATAGAGCACAAGAAGCTTTGCATATCTTCATATTTTCTTTTGAAAAAAAATGCTAGATGATCACCACAATAATATGTTCAGTACACAGTTAGAAAAGCACACGAGCATCATAAATAGTGTCCACTAATATGCTGTTCATGATTTAATTACCCCACATAACTACATGCAAATGGTTAACTAGAAGCATAGCTTTTATAAGATATCAGACAGACTGACTGTTTAATGAATCTCAATATCAGACCAAGTAGTCAACTTCATACTTCATAAATCTTGGGCCTGAGGTATATAGCAGATGGAAAGGTCATTTCAAATTTATTCACCAATGAAATTATTTACTACAGCAGTTAAGGTTCAAGCCCGAGGCAAGATTGCAGAGGGGCAGTATGATGCCACATGTTCATACTTAGTCTGGCCAACCCACAGCTGAGCCTTCACCCCTCAAAAAGAAAAGAGTTCATCCATCTAACATTCTAGGTTTGAGGCCATACCAACAGTTTGTAGTGAACAGCTACTGCATAATTACAGAGATAACTTCAATAACACTTCAGACAATGCAGACAACTAGAACAGACAACTAGAATTATACACTCAAATAGGTTTTTCTATACTATTTGTATGGACTTTGCTATATCTTTTAAAATTACAGGAAGTTCCAAATGCTTATCAATTGAGGAAGGTAATATTCATCCTGCCATTTCATAACACATGCTTAAACATGTTTACCTAGTTCTGTGTGGAAAAGAAAAGAGAAATAACCTATAAATACAGTTACTCCTTACCTGCCTATTCTTCCATTGCATATAAGATTTTTCATTGCGGAAATCAGACTTGAAAACTCCATTCAAAAGGCCCAATGAAATATGAGTAAGGTCAATCTGTCCATACATTCTCCTTGCTGCCAACTGCATCAAATTTCGCCTAATGCAAGCATCCATTGCTTCTGAAATCTAATAAATAAGCACTACTTACTTTGGAGATTGAAGCAAAAATCTAACAGATTGCAGAAAAGCACAAACAAGTAAGCAATAGACTCCATTTCACTGAGTATTAACTGCAGACTGAAACCAAGGTCGAGACTGGCACATATATTTTATTTGAGAGCATTAATGAAGACCATTTCCTCCTAAACAAGCACTATTTATTTTGAAGATCAATGCACCATGTAACTGATCACACAAAAAGCACAATGAAGTAAAAAATAGCGTCTCCAACTGCGGACTGAAACCATGGCCAAGTAGGCTTATCAAACCACTAATGAAGACTATTTCTTCCTTTCAGGGATTTTCAGTAAGTAACCTCTGTAATCCTTTTATGTACTTATGACATATATGGCTTAAATAATTATTAAAACTAATGAAACACTAATAATTAATAGCCTTGAAGTACAGTATAGTATAGTATTTGGGGTCACCAAATGAATCATGCAATATCTAACTAAAAATCTCCAACCTCTTTAACCAAAAACTAAGGTGACTTTCTCCATATTATATGTAAATTACACCCTTTATAAATTAATTTTATTTGCTCATGTGTACAAGCCCCCGGAGCATCTTACAAGCAAAATTTAAAAATACAAGGTCGCTGCAAGAGACTGAATCTAAACAAACAGTGCTAACTCTTAAAAGTTCATAGAAATTGCACCGTAGCAGTTACATAGAACTGCTTACGTATACAACTTCTAACAAAGATAAAATGAAAGATAAGGATCTTATGGCTTGCCTGCATCTGAACACGGACAGTGTTGATGAACTCTGAGTCTCTTCCTAAATATTGGGAATGTGAAGGCATTTTCTCCCTTTTACTTTTCAACCCAGACAAGAATTTAGAATTCTTTTCTCTCTTTCTATCATCAACTGAATAGCCTTCAACACTAATATGCAAAGAATAAAAGATGAGAATGAGAAAGCAAGCAAGGTAAGGATTAAGGAAAGAAACCAATTGCCTATCATCCAAGAAAAAGAATTTATTATATAAAGGTAAGCATGAGTTATAACATATATGCACAAACACCTGCAAGTACAGGCATGCATACATGTATTCCACACACTAATCTAATACATATGGGCATACTGACATACATAAGTAAAACACGTGAGCGCATGCTCAAAGACATACACATGCAAGCGGAGGCAAAAAGAGAGTACCCAGGGAGAAAAATAGATGCAAGCAACAACTCATAGGCTGATTCCCGCAAATCATCATCAGACAATCCTTCAAAAATCCTGAAGTTATGTATCAATTTACTCAAAAGGATGAAAGGCTAATGCTTGAAGAAAATTATAATTTCACGTAGGGGGAATCTTTTTTATTGAAAAAAATAGAAGGCCTACTACCTTTTCTTTCTAGTGATACATATTCTGGAAAAGAAAATTCATGAGCAAATATACATTACCAATAAATACCTGTACTCAGACTAGGTAAACCAAGTTGAGGAATTTCTGAAGTTTGTGACGGCCTGACAGGTGAATTTGCTGCTACATTAAAGCTAAGACCACAGTCATTCGCAAATTTTGTGCAATCACAGTCCACTTGACTTGATTGTGACGCATTAGTAGTTTGGTGAACAGGAATTGGAGGCACTCGCCTAGGCGGAGATCCAGCTATATCTGGGTCAGAGACAAGAAAATAGGTGTCCCTTACTAGTGAATGACTCTGCAATAAAGTAACAAAAAAGAAAGAAGTTAAAATTGCTCAAGTTTAATGGCAATAGTAAATTCAAAAAATAACAGATAAATAGAGCCATATGCAAGTATAAATTCTGGCAGGATTACGGCATTTCACTACTTATATCTTAATCTCACCAAAATATAAGCCTTTTTAAGTTAAACTACCGAAGCACAGTAATTTCAAGGCTAAGATATTAACTTAAAATGACAAACGTAATCCACAGTTTAAGCAACACATAACATAATAGCTTAATAAGGAGAAAAATAGTTAAGTATACCGTGATAGGATAAGCGGATTCGAGCAAATAATTGTTAGTAGCTTCGGTAACATCGATAACTCCACCTGACAAATAGAGCAGAAAACAAACAAACACAATTGAATAGAGTGTTACTAGTTCTTCGTTTTCTACTCTCTTTTCGTTCTTTTGTCATGGCTGACCTGATTTTAGAGAGTGGAGTATATAATCAGTACTGAGAGAATCGAAATCGATATCAGAGAGAGAATTGACAGGAGCTGTTGAAATTCGGAGTTCCCTGATCAAACCAGAAGATAAGAGGAATTCTAGAAGTTTCTGGCGATCGCGACGGTAGCGGTGTAAAAGAGCTACCTGCTTCTGCTCCTCCATCTGCGCACTTATATTCCGCTACTGAACTTTTGAGCTTTGACAGAGTGAGAGGAGCTTTTAGAGGTATAAAAGAAGAGAAATTATATTTATATCATCAAAATATAAAAGAAGGTATATTTCGGGGAGCGCAAAAAGCCGACGGTAAAAAAACAATATATTTATTTTTTATTTTTATTTATAATACTTTTTATTTTTTATTTTGCATAATGGTATGTCGACTATTGTTTAAAATAAGGTCTAAAGTGAGTAATTTTTTTATATTTTAAAAAAAAATTATATAAAACTATACTCTATTTTTATTAAATTCATATTAAATTCACAATAATCTATTTTAGTTGTCCTAATGAATACCTAGTACCTATTTATTTATTTTGATTTCGTGACTTTTAAATTTCTATTAAATCTTTTTATTTTAGTCAAATACTAGTTTATATTGCAATTATAATTTTATCCGCATTCTTTGTAAGATTATAGTTTTATTTTATTTTTATCTTATTTTAATTAATTTATTATAAATATATTTTTTTATATTAATTAATTTTTAGTTCCTAAATAACTAATGTTATATATTGTTTCTGAATAACTTTTATTATAAATTTTTATTTCTAAAAAACTTGTATTACAAATTTTAGTTCTTGGAGAATTTATATTATAAATTCTAGTTATTGAAGAACTTGTATTATAAATTTTAGTTATTGAAGAACTAGTGATATATAATTTATGAAAAATTTATATTATAAATTTTAATCTTTAAGAACGTATATTATAAATTTTAATCCTGAGGAACTTATATTATAAATTTAGTTAATAAAGAACTTGTATTATAAATTTTAGTTTTTGAAATACTTCTATCATAAATTTTAGTTATTGAAGAACTTGCATTATAAATTCTAGTTCCCGAAGAACTGATATTAGTTTTAGTTCTTGAAGAACTAAATAAATAAATAACTAAAAGTATAAATTCTTGAAGAATTTTGACCATAAGTTCTTGAAGAACTAAGTATCTTGAAATCTAGTATCCTAATTTACTAAGAAATTAATATTTTATATTTATGAAGAACTAAATATACTAGTCTTTAAAAGATTGATACTAATTGACGTATTATTTATTTTTCTTTGTATAGAAAGATAAAATATTATGAATCCTACTCAATCGTTAGTAGGATTAAGAACAAATAATTCAGATTTATGTCTTGTAGATAGTGCTATCATGCACACCATATTAAGATATAATAAATATTTTTCTCACTTAACAATGGGAGATATTTATATCAATACAGTATCTGGTAGTAAACTAATAATTGAAGGCTCCTGAAGAGCAAATATATTACTATCTAGAGGTACATATTTCTTTATTAAAAATGCAGTATTCTTTCCAAAATCTTGTAGAAGTTTATTAAGCTTTAAAGATATTCACCGAAATGGATATCATATTGAACTACAAATGTGGAAAATATAGAATCTCTATATATTACAACCTTCACAATGTGAAAGAAATGTGTATTTGAATAAATTACATGTTTTCTCTTCTGGCTTATATTATACATATATATGTACTATTGAAACAAATATGGTAGTAAACCAGAAATTTACTAATCCAAATATATTTTTATTTGGCAATGATCGATTAGGTCATTCTGGATCAACAATGATGCGAAAAATTATTGAAACCTCTTATGTTCATCCATTGAAGTACTAAAAGATTCTTCAATCTAATGAATTCTCATGTTCAGCTTGCTCTTAAGAAAAGCTGATTATTAGGCCTTCATCGAGCAAAATTCAAAATGAATCACCTAGAATTTTAAAACGTATACAAGGTGATATTTGTGGACCAATTTATCCATTTTGTGAACCATTTAAATATTTATGGTGTTAATAGATGCATCAACAAGATGGTCACATGTATGTTTATTATCAACTTGAAATCTAGTTTTTGTCAGATTACTTGCTCAAATAATTCAATTAAGAGTACAGTTTCCAGAATATGCTATTAAGATAATTCGTTTTGATAATACCGGTGTACATCTAAGGCCTTTAATAAGTATTGCATGTCAATTGGAATAACTGTTGAACATCAAGTAACTCATGTTCATACTCAAAATGGTCTAGCAAAATCTTTTATTTAACGTCTCCTATTAATAGCTAGACCACTACTTGTGAAAACAAATCTCCCAAAAATTACTTGGGGATATGCAATTTTATATGCACCAACTATTATTTGCATCAGGTCAACTAGTTATCACAAATTTTCACCATTATAGTTGGTTTCTGGCGAGCTAAATATTTTCCATTTAAGAATTTTTGGATATGTTGTTTATATCCTAATTGACCATCCACATCGCACAAAAATAGGACCTCAAAGGAGATTGGAAATATATATTGGATATGAATCTCCATCTATCATTAAATATCTTGAGCCATTAACAGATGATATCTTTACTGCGAGATTTAATAATTGTCATTTTATTGAGGCTTTGTTTTCTAAGTCAAGGGAAGAGAACAAGTAATTAGAGAAACAAATTGTTTGGAATGAGCCATTATTAAATCATCTTGATTCTTATTCAAAACAATGTGAACTATAAGTTCAAAGGATCATTTATTTGCAAAGTTTAGCAAACCAATTACCAGATGTATTTTATGATCCAAAATGAGTTACTAAATCTCATATACCAGCTAAAAATATTTCAGCTAGAATTGATGTCCCAATAGGACAACATGTTAATACTATAGCAAATGAATCCACAACACGCCAAAAGCATGGTAAACCACTTGGTTCCAAGGATAAAAATCCAAGAAAGAAAAAGTAACAAAATAAACCAAGTGACAGTCCCAAGATTGATATTCCTGAAGAGTTTATAACAAAAGATATAGAAAAATAAATAACCCCAAAAGAGGTTCAAGTGCCTGAAAATAATGAAAACAATGAGATATCAATCAACTATGTCACTTCAGGTAAGAGATGAAACTGAAGTGAAACTATTGTCGACAATGTATTTGCATATGCAGTGAAATTGATATTGTAAAAGAAAATGAGGATATTGAACCTAGTTCGCCATTGAATGTCGACAAAGAAATGATTGGCCTAAATGGAAAGATGCAATTCAGGCATAATTAAACTCATTAGAAAAACGCCAAGTCTTTGGGCCTATTGTTTTAACACCTGATGATATTAAGCTAGTAGGTATAAATGGATTTCTGTATGTAAACACAATGAAAAAAATGAGATTGTGAGATACAAAGCACGACTTGTAGCACAAAAATTCTCGCAAAGACTTGACATTGATTATGAAGAAATTTATTCTCTAGTAGTTGATGCAATTACATTTAGATTTTTTAGCCTGGCAAGTTTAGAACGACTTCATATGCATATTATGGATGTCGTTATAGCTTATTGATATGGATCACTTGATAATGAAATTTATATGAAAGTTCTTAAAGGACTAAAAATGCCTAAAGCATGTAGCTCAAAACCACGAGAAATGTATTCAATTAAACTACAAAAACCCTTATATGAATTGAAACAGTTTGGACAAATTTGGTATAATCGCCTAAATGAATATCTTTTGAATGAAGGATATACTAACAATTCAATTTGTAAATGTGTTTTCATTAAGAAAACAACTTCTGGTTTTGCTATAATTGCAGTTTATGTTGATGATTTCAATATCATTAGGACTTCTGAAAAATTACAAAAACAATAAATTATTTAAAAAATGAATTTGAAATGAAAGATTTGGGCTGCAAATCGAATATTTATCTGGAGGGATTTCTATTCATTAGTCAATTTATATTGAAAAGATATTGAAATATTTTAATATGGATAAATCTCATCCAATGAGTTCTCTTATGATTGTTAAACACCTGGATGTGAAAAAGGATTTTTTTCGTCCTTAGAAAGATGGTGAAGAAATACTTGGTCTAGAAGTACCACATCTTAGTGCTATTAAAGTATTAATGTATCTTGCTAATTGTACAAGACCTGATATAGCATTTTTTGTGAATTTGCTAGCAAGATATAGTTCCTCACTAACTTGAGGACATTGGAATAGTGTGAAATAAGTTTTCCGTTATTTACGTGGTACATCAGATATGAGCTTATTTTATCCATTAGACTCAAAGTTAAAATTAATTAGATATGCAGATGCTGGATATTTATCTGATCCACATAAAACTCGATTACAAACGGGTTACTTGTTTGCATATGGTGGCACTACTATATCTTGGTGTTCTACTAAGCAAACTCTAACTGCCACATCATTTAATCATGTTGAACTATTGGCAATGCACGAGGCTAGTAGAGAATACATATGGCCGAGATCTATGATTCAACACCAAAGAAACATGTGATCTCTTATTTGATAAAGAAAGCCCTACAGTGCTATATGAAGATAATGTTGTTTGTATTGTCCAACTCAAAGGATGACATATTAAAGAAGATAGAACCAAACACATTTCGCCAAAGTTCTTTTTCACTCACGAGTTTCAAAAGCAAGTGTTTTAGATGTTCATCAAATTCGATCTATTGATAATTTGACAGATTTGTTTAAAAAATACTATGCAATAACATTTGAGAAATTGGTGAACAAAGTTGGCATGCGTCGACTAAGAAATCTTTGTTAGAAATCATATTTTCACGAGAGGAGATTTTGATACACTGTACTCTTTTTTCCTTAGCTTAGGTTTTGTCCTATGGATTTTTCTAGCAAGGTTTTTAATGAGGGAGTATTGTGGCCCAAGCTTCTACATGAATAATTTACTCTTTTTCCTTCAGTAATATTTTTTTCCACAGGTCTTTTTTAGTAAGCTTTTAACGAGGCATATTCATTGTAATAAACATCCAAGGGGGAGTATTATGATAATAGTTAGGTTATACTGAATGTCTATCATTATATCTATGGATAGCTTTTTTTGTATAAATACAACTCTATCTATGTAGCCATTTACACCTATTTATAGGTGTTATAATTAATAGAATGTAACACACACACACACACACACACATATATATATATATATAGAAAATTATACTCCATTCTCTCTTAATTTACTTTGTTCTTTATCTTTATTTTATAATACCTTTTATTCTTTTTCTTATTTTTTATTTCACAATATTTTTTTTCTGTTTTCTTCTTTTTCAGAAATTAGGAGACTCCTTTTGCTTTCTTTTTAAGCTTTATTTATTTTTTAATTTTTACCTAACTATTTCGCTTTCAGTCTGATTTTACTTCTGGCTTATTTTTAATGGATTTTATTTCAATTTTAGATTGTAATTTGATAGATTGTTGTGCATCACTATTGTATAAAATCAACCCCTTGAGCAAAAGAATAATTAATAATATATTTTTTTAAACTCAATATGAGTACGACATTTTTTTAACAACGGTGAGCCATTTCTTGGTCTCAATACCGAGCAATGACACCCATTAACTTTTGTTTTTCACATTCGAATACATATTTTTTATTTTTCAATTTTATATAATTTTTTATAATATAAATAAATAAAAATAAAAATATATATTTTATATATTTTCTAATTTTATATAATTTTTTACATATAAATAAATTAAAATATAAAATAAATATATTGAAAACAGAGATTGAAATAGGAAAATACTAAAAATAACTTTTTTAGCATTATTGTAAAGCATTTGATCCTCTTATTATATTATATATAAGAAAATGAGATATATTCTTTAACCGAAAAGGGGAGGGGAATAAGAGTCAGACACTTATAGGCGATGGAGTGACCTCCTTACCCAAGATGGGAGGTTCCCATCAAGACTAGGCCTGAAGCTAGGAGCTCTAGCTAAGTGGGCACAACAATTTATACTCAATCAGAATATGTAATTATGGGCTGGTGCAAAAAGTTAAGAAGTGTTATATAATAGACAAAAGGTATATAACTTCTAGATTTTTGAATAAACGTCAATTAAATCCTTAAATTTCAAGTTAGATAATTAAAATTTTAAATTAAATAATACAGAATAATTAAATTCTTTTATGTAACTCTGGTTCTATTGATAATTATTTTTATTGATAATGGCCTATTTAAAATTATAATAATATAAAGATATCAGGATTATAAATTTTATTTATTTTATATTTCTAAAAAAATAATATAAAATAAAAATAATAATTATTTTAATAAAAAAAATAAAATTTAAATGTAAAAAATAAAAAAAAATTTATTTTTTTTCTTTTGTTGAGATAATAATTTTTAGTTTAAGGGTTTAATTGTTCCACCTTATAATTTAATAATTTAATTAAAATTTCACCGAAAATTTTAAAAATTATTTATATTTTTTACCAAAATAATTAATTTCAAAAATAATGAAATTACATAGAAAAACTTAATTGTTCCATATTATTTAATTTAAAAGTTTAATTATTCAAATTTAAAGTTTAAAAGCTTAAATAAAATTCGTCTAGAAATCCGAAAAGTTATCCGTTCATTTTGCCTATAAAAAAGAAAATAATAATTAAAGGTGACTGAAATAAAGCTTAAGAGTGAAACTACATATTTTGCCGTTAAGACATTACATAGGCATTTATCTTGAAAAATGTACGAATAAATGCAAATTATATGCTTCGGGAAGTATTAGAATCAACCTGTGCATCATAATGTGATAATGGAATCCGCACAAGGCCATCGGCAGATATACAAGAATGAGCGAATGACAGAAAACGATCCAACAGCTTTTGCGAAGAATTCTTTACTTATTCCTCTGACAACACACCTCTTACAAATTTCAAAAACAACACAGAGAAAAACATTGGACTGTTGTAGTATACATAAGTCTATAATATGTTCCCTATCTAGTAATAATAGAGGAAAAATAAAAGAAGAAAGACCTCCGGTGACATTAGCATCACATGCCCTGAGCAACACCGATATACACATGCACTATTACAAGCCAGAGCAAGAAGCCAATAGTGCCACCACCAGCGCTAAACAACCAGAGACTGCTACTATCACAAGAAGAATAGAAAAACATCGTATTCAGTCTTATGCCATGCTGTGCATAGAAAGATTCTGAGATACGACCAAATGCAAAGTCCAAACATTTGCAACATCAATCACAATCATTCTACACTTCCTCCCTGTCTCGGCTGCTACTCTTCAAGATATTGTACTTGCAGAGGGGGCAGGTAGCATTAATATACAGCCACTTATCTACACAGGCACAGTGGAAGTGGTGTCCACAAGGAAGTTCCCTTAGCTCAACTCCGTCGTCATAAGCAGAGAGGCAAATGCAACACTCCTACAAGTTAAAAGAAGCATCATTTTTCGCAAGTCTTAATTGAACAAGGAAACAAGTTTCATTATGACATGAACAGAAATAGACTCATAATGCCACATGTCTTCAGATTGCCATCATGTGATCTTCTAAAAGGGAGAAGAAAGGCATCCAACTGACAAAACCAGGAAAAGAAATGAATTAAAGTATCGAAATACATACTGCATCCTCCTCTGAAAGAATGTGTTCCACTGGTGAATCTGTGCCACATTCAGTCATTACTCCACCCAGAGGTCCTTGCTCATCACCATTACCTGTAAGCTTCTCATCATTGTCGACCCTCCGGAATTTGAATTTGGAGAGCTGCTCAATGTCTTCTTTGGATGCACCTTCCTGTTTGAACAGGTTGCATAAAAGATTGAAGGGAAAAAAAAAAAGATATTGGTCTACAAACTACAATATGTAACATAAAAATGTTGACCAAAGCTGCATGCCACACCACAAGTGCAAGCAGGAAAAGATGAAAACTTCATGCCCAAATTTTGGCATAAAAGCCAAAAAAGCTGTATACTGACATCTCTCTCTTACCCCTGTCATTTTCCTATTCAACGATTCTATCCAATATCTGATTCTGTCTAGTTCATTTGTCCAAACTGTATATTTCTCAGAACACAAAAACTTGGAAAAAGCAGATTTGACAGCTTTGAGGTCCATCTCTATCAAAATTACACATTTTTGCGTGTTTAACTCTCTCTCAATTTATATTTACATCTGATAATAACAAAACTTCACTTATTAAAAACGCTCAATGCACATTGTCAACATTCAACTCAGTCAAATTTTAGGACTACAAATCCTCAAATAAGTTTCAGCTAGCACATCTCACTCACACGGGCAATGCCAAAAGGAATGAAAAGTTTCTAATAAAATGGCCTCAAGATAATGATTATACTGCAGCTATTAAAAATTCAGGAAAGGGACACGCATAGAGTAGAGTATGAGCTACCTGGTCTGCAACAGCATATAAGATTGCTATAATACAGGGAAGACAGCAGCAAACAGCAATACCAATGATACATGCCAGAGCCACACAGAAAACGACAAAGAACACATCAAAACCAAGAAATATGATACAAAGCCTGCAAATCAAAAATCAGATTACGAACGGTAAGATACAACTGCCACGAAAACACTTCACTGATCAAATTCAACAAAGCAGTTAGCCAGAACAAACCAGTAGAGTTGAGGAGAATTATGTGACAAAGCTTGACCACCAGCAGATACCCAGTAAAACCCAATAATCCACCATATAAATGAGAACATTGTATTCGCAGATTCCAAATGCTTCGCTACGCTGCTGTAAAGAATTAATACACAAACGGTGAACCAAATTTCATATGCCATGTGTGTCCACTTTATAATCTCAGAAACACTAATTAAACACAGCAAAATGTTAAAGACCTAACGCTACTCAAACCTAACACTTGTCTATTGTTATGTAAATTATATTTCATGAGTACTAATGAAACTTAGTAAGAAAGATTGAACACAGAATCAAATTCCAATGAAAAAGAATATACCTTGTTCCGTCATGATCTTCGAGCTGGGCCAGAGTAACATACTCACCAGAATCACCTCGTGACCCAGAACTCAAATTCCCATCACTACCAATCCCGAATCCAACTCTTCTCCTTCTCCTTCGCCTTCTTCTATACTCAACACAAACACAAACCATATGTAACACACACTGCAACCCATATCCAACAATCCATAACCTCAAAGGCATACTTGGATCCTCTTTCCTACTCATTATTAACACCCCTATTGCCACTGCTACAAACGCAAAATTCCATAATATATCAAGGATCACCACTGGCTTCGAATATGCCCAATCACTCTGCCTTTCCTCCAGCTGCTCCGCCGCCGTCTCCCGCACCAGCATCGATGGCTCTCGCATCATGCGCCGGCTGCTTGCGCGGCGGAGGAACCGCGCTGCTTCCCGGAGGGATTGTCGCCGGGATGAACTGTTGGACTCCCCTTGTGATCCCGAGGAAAGTAAAGGCGTCGTATCGACGATGTCATCGTTGGATCGAATTGGGTTTGGGTGTGAGGTCGGGTTAGTGGTGGACATTTTTGGGGGGTTTATATTACTAGAAAGAACTGAGGATTTTCTGTTGTCTGTTTAGGCCATGAAATTAAGAAGAGGATTTTTATTAGATTTGAGGATTTTAGAATTTTAGATTGATGAATTGATGTAAATACTATCGGGATTTGGAATTGGAACGGCGAGACAATCGAGAGAGAGAGGCTGATAAGGTTATCGAAAGAATTGGGTCTTTTGTTTTTTTTTTTTTTTTTGGTATTTTTCTTTTTCTTTTTCTTTTTTTCTTTTCAGGTGGTGATGGTGTATACGGTAATTACTAATTACAGTTGAGCAATTAAAGCTTCCACATGCTGGTGGATGCTATCATAATCATTATTATAATTACATACTTTCTTTTTAATTTTTTAAAATATTTCTAATTTCAGAATTTTATTTCTTATACTAAATCTACGAAATGATAATTATTTCCGAATAGCTAAGTTTAAATCTTATTTTATTTATTTCATACTGCTATATATAAATTGAAATTCTTATATCTATATATTTTCATATGTTTATGATAAAAATATTAATTCTCAGCTAAATTTGATATTTTATATTTTTTATAGAACAAAATTAAATATATATAATCTATGATCTTAAATTGTTGTGGATGAATATTATTAATATATATTTATAATTTTTAAAAAAAATTTCAAATTTTATATTCATTATAAATTCTAAATTGATTTTCCAATTACTTATTTTATATATTCATTTTTGAAAAGCTTAGAGTTTTATATTTGTATATTTTAATCTTATTATTGATAAATATTAGTAAAAAATTAATGTTACATAATATTATATTATTCTAATTTCATTGAACTTTCAATTAAAATGATAAAATGATATGATTATTTTTATTTGTGCCTTAAAATATAAAAAAGAAGAAATCCAACCCAAGTGGAGCATTATAGAAGCCAAAATTAGTGGTTTTATTGAGATATATGATGTAATAAAAATCCAAAAGCAGTAATGGGTTTATCCAGGGTTTCTTGCTTCGGGGCTGCTGAGTTAATTAACCGCCTATGGTTCAGCTCTTGGCAGCTGAGGTTCAACGGAAACCATTGATTGGCCCACGCAACTCCGTGATTCTAATGAGTCATCAATTATAATTTATTTTCAAGGCAAGACGAGTTTCTCATTCTACTATTAAGAATTATAATAAGATAAAAGAAGAAGAAGAATAATAAGAAAGCTTCCCCTCATTACTACTTTGAAAACATATATATGAAAATGATAAAATCCAAAACAAAAAAAAGGAGAAGTTTATTGGCCAACCTGTCACATGATAGAAATCAATTCTTATATAATAATAATAAAAAGGATGTTTCAATATTTTACCTTAAGATATTAGTAATTTGTCAATCTTTCTGAAATAATCATATTCCATTGTGTCTCCAAAATTAATGTCTTTTCCAATTATGATGTGATCAAATTGATTTTATCATTCCTAATAAAAAGAAAAGAGAATTTATCATTCATTAACATTAATTGATATTTTACTATTTTAGTGATGAATATAAATTTATTATATTTATATATAATTTGTTGTGAATTAAGTTCTCAATAAATAAATAATATTTTATTTTGATATTTATGGACGGAAAAATTTATAAATTTATGGTTATTAATTGACCCATATAATTAAAAAATAATTGGACAAAATTAATAAAAGAGTTATGTATATTTTATGTTAGTTTATAATTTAATACTAAAAATTAAATTTTTAAAAGATTAGACTAAACTAATTTTAGTTTCCATTGGTTAGAGTAAAGAAATATTATTGATTATATTTATTAGTTAAAATAAATAACTATAAAAGAAAGAAAGCTTACAATATGGACAATTGTTTTTGACTTCAAGCATCTATTAATACCAGCTATAGTTCCCATTAATCATAAGAAATTCTATTATCCGTTTAAGAAAGATATGTTTTCCTTTTCTGTTTTAAATATTAGTTTAATTATAAAAAATATATTAATCAGATATAATTAATTTCTATATTCTATAGTTTATATTGTAAGATATTAAATTATAATTTTTATACAAAGTTTAGTAAGAGTACCCTAAGGAAATAATGACAAAGATCAACAATAAAGAAGAAAGTTTGTCTTTTTATTACACATTGTTTGAGGGTTTTAAAAATCTTATATTATTTGAAAAGAAAGTATAATCTAAAAGATAAAGTTATTAGCCTTTCAAAGAAAAAAAGTTATTAAAGAATTTTAGAAATTGCCAAATCTCTTTTTTTTTTTTTAATTCACAGCCTTAGTTCACCAATCAGTTATAATTTATTATATATTAATCCTTAACACCTTAATTTATTATTTATTTTTTCAAATAAGATAAACTCTTTCATATCTTTTAACTCCCTATTTATTTACATAAAATTTTATTTTATTTTATTTTTAATTTTTTGCGGAATATAGTTTGAGAATTAATATTTTTTTTTATTTTCACCTAGCACTATCGAGCACGTGGCAGTTCGGATTCTGCGACGTGAGACTGCCATCCGGATGGATAATACAGGTGGCGGTACAAGAAGGCAGGTTTGGTATACGTGGCAGTGGCTATAGCACCTGGCCCGACCCAAAGGAATGGCCAAGCCTACAAGAGGTTTCTTTTGATTTGGTAACCCCAAATTGGAGCAATTTCCCTCCAAATTGAAAGGGTTTTAGAGAGGAGGAGAGCGGGAGAGAGAGCGAGTGTCAACAAATGGCAACATCATCTTCTTCATCGGCCACTCAAAACTACGACGTTCCATGGGTAGAGAAATATAGACCGTCCAAAATCTGCGACATTGTCGGGAACGAAGATGCCGTCTCCCGCCTCCAAGTCATCGCACGGGATGGCAACATGCCTAACCTAATCCTATCCGTACGTTTTCCCCTTTCTAATTTATTTAGACTAACTGCTGACGAGTAAAGTACGTTCACTCAATTTTTCTTTATAAGTTACGAAATTCCTTAAACCCTAATCTGTTATTGTGATTAATTATAATGGTTTCAGGGTCCTCCTGGAACTGGTAAAACTACAAGTATACTAGCTCTTGCACATGAGCTTTTAGGACCTAATTATAAGGAGGCTGTTCTGGAGCTAAATGCTTCTGATGATAGGTAATTCAATTAATATTGCAAGTTTTGTGCCTCTTCAATTTTCTGATGCATTTAGTTACTTAATTTTGGGTTTTGTTTAATTGTATTATAGGGGTATAGATGTTGTGAGGAACAAAATCAAAATGTTTGCACAAAAGAAAGTGACTTTACCTCCTGGAAGACACAAAGTCGTAATTCTTGATGAGGCTGATAGGTGGGGAACAGATAGCACTTTTATTCGATTTATACAATTTTCTTCTGTTGTATGTTCGTGTTTGATTTTGTTTTTCTTTTTCGGGTTGTCTTTTGTTGTGCTTATACCAGCATGACATCTGGAGCGCAACAAGCTTTGAGGAGGACAATGGAAATATATTCAAATTCTACACGTTTTGCTCTTGCTTGCAATACTTCTTCTAAAATTATTGAGCCTATTCAGAGTAGATGTGCGCTTGTTCGATTTTCAAGATTATCTGATCAAGAAATTCTTGGTCGTCTCATCATTGTTGTTCAAGCGGAAAAGGTGAAAATTTAAGATTCTGCGTTACAGCACATAGCTGAACACTTGTACCATATCCTTGATTTATGTTTTTTGCTTGCGCTGATCCATTTATTGACCAGTTGTTGTTTCTGAATTTGGACATATATACCTGCTTTAGTGAAGCCTCGTCTGTCTCCTGAATATTTAAGTTCTGTATTTCTTTTGTAATGTTTTTTTGGTCAAAGTTATAGTGAATCTGGAGAATCAGAGCCTTGAGTTTGCGTCAACTATCATGTTAATCAAGCCGACTGCAAGAGGGCGCATCAATTAGTTGCTACTGAAGAGAAAATGATCGTGAAACACTAATATATGAAGCTTGCTAAACTGTCACATGATAATGAAAGACAAAGTATTGGTCAGGAGGCAGATGATTACAATCCTGCTAATTTGAAGGGGCAAATCACACATTCAGATAAAATTTCAATTGGGTGCTTCAGCAGTGAAAACTGGGTGGTGCACGATATGAAGTGGCACTTGTGTGATCATATTGAATGACTTTGTTGAAACTAGGAACCTAGATTTAATTCTTAAACTTTAGGTTGGAGCTTAGATTTTCTGGCAAAAGGATTTTAGCACCTCAGAACTAAACTTAGCAATGATTCTTTGACATGGCTCAAAGAAGTTTTGATCCTCTAGTTACAGACATATTGCACTCCTAATTTACTATGTCGATGTTATTGGTGCATGTATTATGGCATCTTAACTTGTATCTTGTAATCAATTTAGGTTCCATATGTTCCTGAGGGCCTTGAAGCTATCATATTCACTGCTGATGGAGATATGAGGCAGGCATTGAATAACTTGCAAGCTACGTATAGTGGATTTCGGTTTGTCAACCAGGAAAATGTTTTCAAGGTTTTAAGTTATATTTTCTATTATTACTTTGGTATTAGCAATCTGTGTGTGCTGTGACAAATTTAATCCTGTTTGTTGCTTTTCAGGTTTGTGACCAGCCTCATCCATTGCATGTAAAGAACATGGTTCGCCATGTGATGGAGGGAAAGTATGATGATGCTTGTTCTGGTCTGAAGCAGCTTTATGACTTGGGCTATTCCCCTACTGACATAATCACAACCCTTTTCCGTATTATAAAGAATTATGATATGGCGGAATATCTGAAATTGGAATTCATGAAGGTGATTGCACCATTCAAACTTGATGGTCTGTCTAAGATCTTGATCACAACTTCTTTTTATTGATTCTTCTGAATTTGTAGGAAACTGGATTTGCCCATATGAGAATCTGTGATGGGGTAGGTTCCTATCTTCAGCTATGTGGCCTTTTAGCTAAGCTTGCGCTAGTTCGTGACACAGCCAGAGCAGCATAAGATATTAGTTCTGTTTTATTGTGGTGATAGGGAGTTGCCATTGTAAACCTCGGTTCTATTTTGATGTTCAGGAACACCCCTTGATAATGGGACCAAGAGTGCATTTTGTGGCAGTTTCTACGACTTGTAACTGAATTATTATGAAGATTTTAGTAGTCAAACATTTATGAAAGTTGCTCGTGTTCTTTTCTTGTGAAGTGTTCCTGAAACTGAGTTAAATAAACACACTTGTAAAAATACATAAAATTAATACTGGTGCAAGGTTTTTCCAGTGCAACTTCCAGAATAGACTGGAAAAAAAAAACTTGATTACATTTAAGTTGAAAGTACACGAACGGGGCAGCATAAGTTTAGATGCCTCGCAGTGGAATAAAACAAACTTAAGCTAGTTATCCACTGCTTATTACATGCAGGATATGTATTAGCGGAATCTTTTTTCCGATGATATTTTAGACTTGGAATTATGGTAAATCAGTTAACCACATTGCAGACCCTTCGTATTTGTCCTTGAGAACCTGTTAAGGGACTTATATTGCCCATTTTCACCATGGCAGACGCAAAATCAGAGCTGAAAACTGAAGAATCTCTGCTATACTGGTTGACAATACTGTCGGTAGCTCCACCGCTGAAAAGTACTTGATCTGATTGGAGAAGGCCCTTCTTTTGGATAAGATTTCTGAAGTAGTTGTTATCAAAAATATTGGGGGTCACCAAATCTAGTGGTGCTAGATTGCTGTCTCCACTGCCACTGGCAGCTGGACACTGGCTTCTTCTAGTTGCAGCAAAGCCAGCATCAATATCACTTGCGTTGTTGTAAATCCTACCACGGAATGTCACACATTGTGCTTGCCCTATCGTATGTGCTCCTGCGAATTCCAAACAAATCTTTCAGCCATCTTCGATGTAATTACAAACATAGAAACACACATGTGGAAACAAGTTCTGCCTCATCAGTCCTTATCTGAACACAGCCATCAACAAAACACGATTGGAAACCATTTAATAAAAATAAATAGCAACTGCACTTGTAGACCACAAGCTTTAGCCATTTGAAAAAGGTCTGAAGTTTGAATTGTTTTGGTAAAAAAAAAAAAAAAGTTACGAGTCAACTACTAAAGCCACAGACCTGAAAGGGCAACCATATCCCTTTGACTCAAACCTTTGCTGCCGAACAGAGAAGTGAGCCTGTCAAGGCTATCTGTGAAGGCAGGAAGGTTGCTATCAGCTAAACTTCGGCTTGCTGTGGTGGAGTCCCTTCTTCCAAGGTTCACTGACCATGAAGGTCCACTAGCCTGTTTCATATGCAAAGATTATATTAATGAATAAATACATCTCATGCTCGGGCTAACAAAAATTATAATAGCGAACTCACAGCAACGGAAGCATCGCGAGCTGCTACAGCAACAATGTCTGCACATGAAACAATTCCAGGACACCTGCTCTCTAGTTGGGATTTGATATTGTCAATGACATCAAATCCTCTGACAGAATTGGCATTATTGCGTGCAGTTTTCTCGCCAGTCATTGTTGGTGTATCGTCCAGCAAGATTGAGCCATCACAACCCTGCAATACAAAAATCAATAATAACTTAGCCTAGTAGTTTTTCACTTTCTCAAGAACTCGGCAGGAAGAAACAACTAAAACAAGTAAATTCATTTACCTGAACAAAGCAATCATGGAAATGAAGGCGAATAAGCGAAGCAGCCATTCTTTGCTCGCGCGAGACTGCTGTACTAATAGCTCCCTTTATAGTACTTAGGGCAGAAGGACATGTATTATCATAGAAGTTTGAAGAAAGCTGTGCCTTACATGGCAAGCTTGAGAAAATCATTAACATTACCATGCAAAGAAGAGATAAACGGGAAGCCATTCTTTTTCAACAAAATGCTAAGCAACTCAGAGTAAAACAATGGGAGATTCCTAGTACAGGGCGAGGAAGGAGGCAAAGGAACCATATCCTATTTATAATGTCCAAATCTTAAAATGTAGTGACCTGTTCCCCAGTGGAGTACTCCTAAAGTCATAGCATTTAACATATTATAATTCAGGTCAGCTGTAACGAAACTTCAATAAACCTTGCATTTTTCTTCTTGGCTTTACCCTTTAGTGCTTTTAATTTGTTTAATAAAAGAAATCAAATAAAGAAATGAAAAACATGTAACCACATGAACCTTGCTTGATTTGATATTCATGTAATTTTTCCGGCGTGCGCGTTTCTTACTTTTGCAAACTACTGATTAAGTTTGCTTTTTTTAAAAGTAATAATTAATTAACCCAGTAGTTTACCTCAGTTCATTATCGAAGTTAACAATTCATTTTCTCCGGAAGAGAGTAATGGCTGTAACTAAATCATAACAATAATATATTTGTCAATCCCTTAGTTTCCATGCGCATGGCTAGAATGAGAAACCCTCTTCTTTTTATTTATTTCTTAATAGCAAATGAAGAACAAGCAAAAGAGTTACAATCTAACTCTTTAACAGAGTTTACAACCCAACACAAAAATACATATTGATTAACCTTAAAAATTCCAGATCGCTGACTGCAAAAAGGCCCATTTAATATTATACAAATATGAAAATTTAACATATACTCTGAAAATAATGGATAGAAGAAAGAAAAAAAAAAAAAAAAGGAAAGCTACCAAAGTTTAAAATTTTTTATTGGGAAATCAAAGCCCTGTTTTCTCTACAATTGAGAGTTAAAAGGTTTACAAGAATGGGAAAACTTGTTTGCTATACATTTGCATATGCCTGGGGAAGGATCATTATTCTAACATTTATCAATGGATAAAAATAGTAATGCTACATATTTTATTTTTATTTATCTTAATTTTTATCCAACTCTTATAATATATAATATCTAAATTAATTTGTATTTTAATTTTAAAATATTAAAAAACACTTTTGTAAAAATATTATATTGCACATTTAGAGAATAAGAATTTAAATAAATAAAAAAGTAAAATATTAACCATTTTCCATAAAGAATAATGTACGAGTAGAGAATCTTCCAAGTTATTTGTAAAAAGTCAAAGTGAGAAGGTGATATTATTCAGACAATTTAGCTTTGCTTTCATGATATATGTTTTTGATTCTTTCTACATGTATTTATAAATCCCCAAAGATAGTTCGAATTTATTCTTTCTAAGAATCAACCACCGAATGCTCTGGATAAATTATTGCTGCTGCTCCGAATATTATGATTTTACTTATTAAAAAAAAAAAAAAAACAATTTCAATGGTCAAGCATATGCGAATTTTCTTTTCCGGAAGCGTTGACCTACAGATAATTTGTCAACAATATGATGTCATCTGGATTTGTCAACTCATTTTGCATGATTACACAGTTTAGTTGGTCGAAGATTTAAAGTCGACCAAAATAAGAGGAAGAACTAATCTTAATTTCCCCTGTCTCCTATATTATAATTAAGGAGTCTTTAATAACTCAAATTTATCATTTATAATTAAAATATTCAACACCTCAATTTAAAATTTTCAATTAAGTCAAAAATTATTTAAAATAATAAGTAAAAATATTTAATTTAAATTTTTTGTATAATACATTCAACTTTTAAAATTTTAAGATCTGTTATTAAAATTATTTTTATAATTTTAGTACATTATTAGATAATGATAATTAAAAATTTCTAAAACTTTTAGAAAATTTATAGTAACTCACAAACGCTTAAATTTTATAATAAAAAATTCTAACTTAAATTTTATAGTGACAAATTACTTTACCTAAGATTGACGTCTTCAATTGAATTCTATAAATAAAAGCTCATTTCATTAATTTTTGTAGTACTTATTTAAAATTTAATAATATTTTTTAAAATATTATCTTTATATTTGTGATTGTTTTTTCTAGATATTTTAATTTACGATTTTTATTTTTTTATTATTTAAAAACTGTATTTTATGATTAAATGTTAAAGGTCAATAGTACAATATAAAATATGTCTAATTAAAAATCTTAACAATTTTTAATAGTTACTGTTATCAAATATATTAATTAGATTCAACACTTAAAATTTAATATTTAAATGCTTAATTTTCAGTTTTATCAAAAACCATAAAAAAATATAAAATATTTTAATTAAAAAACAGATAATTTTTAAAGATAAAATCGCATTTAAGAGCGCCCCATAATGATTTAAGTTTGATCTTCCTAATAAGCTAAAATCACGTAGATTTTAGTTTGACAAACTGTTTGGGTGAATAAATATTTAGAAATCCTGCCGTACTGTCAAATAAAGTGACTTCTGAATCAATGGGATCAGCTCAATCAGTGCATATAGAGACAATTGCAGTTGGCAGGGAGGAATAAAATGGAAAAAGACGAAGTAAAATTTGTTTTTTTTTTCTTAAGAATGTGACATTATGGGATTTTGTCAAATATGTTGTCCAGCAACAGGCAACCACGAACTGATGCTCACCGCTAAGAAAAACTGAAACTTGGCGAGATCATTAACTTCAACTTAAAACACTCCATTTATATACTTGTTTTTCTTTTTCTTCTCTGTCAAACTTGCAAGTAAGCAGGGTTCAGAAAATTCTATCCTATTGCAGGGTGTAGCCTGGAAAATATATATATCAGACAATGAAGAAATGCATAAACATTAATTTTGAAAATAACTTCTGTAGATCAGACCTGAATACATATATAATAGATTTTTCCCCATCGTTATTCTTTGCGAAAAACATATTATATCTTGTAAGTAGCAATTATTCTTGTAGCTACCTGGGCTACCATGCATGTTGAGGAGTAAACTTTGGACTTCTGTTTTTTTGTTTGTTTGTTTAATATTCTTCCTAATCTAGTAGATTGAGATGTCAAATTGTCTAAGTTAGGCAAAGGCGAAGTGCTAAAAGGTCTAAGATAGAGGCTGTCTGTCTGACTTAGTTTTCAGTTGGAAGTATATCTCTGAAATGTATACGTAATTTCTATATATTCTATAAGCAGGATTAGATTCAAAATAAGATAAACAGAGAAACTTCTTTCCAACATATTCCTTTTCGTGCTTTTGTTCCCAAGACCTTTTTATCTCAAATTTATAATCTAGGAATTTAGAATTTATTATTGTTGTAATTTGAGAATTCAGTTTATTATTTTTTAAATTTAAAATTTTACCATTATCTCTATATTAAAATTGAAATTGATATTTTAGAATTAAACTTTAAATATAAAATAGAACTATACCTGTCAATTTATATACTAATAATATCTTAAAAATATTTAGTCAGCTACCAACTATTTGCTATTAAATATCAACTAAACTAAACAAACTTATAATATATAAGTTATATTTAAGTAATTTTAATTGTTTAATTAAAAACTGGTTTCAAAACAAAAGAAAACTATTTAATTTAAAACTAACTATTCAGATGTAATTAAAAATTAATTTAACTTTTTAAATAATAAAATTTCTCATTATTCATTTTGAACTAAAAATAATTGAAATTTACGGAAATATTTAGCATTAAGCATTTTGAATATAATAGGGGAACCTTAAAAAATTATTTTAATAATATTTGATTTCTTTAAGATTGTGAATTTTCACTTTAAAATAGGAAAGAACCAACCAGTGTTTAAATTTTAAATTTGATCTTTATATTAAGACAAAAAGTAACGCTTAGTTTATTTTAATTGATTGACTCGGTTAAAATTTTAATTTAGTATTTCTATAGCTTTAAAACTATTTTATTTCAAGACTATTAACCTGCACCCAATTAGATTCCTTAAAATTTCCTTCATGCAATATATTAAATTAAAGAGCCAATTTTTTATTTTAAAAAATTATTATTTAAACTTAATATATATCATAATACATAAATAAATGATACATAAAATACTTTAATAATCATCTAATATTAAATAATTACTATATATTATATTATTTAAAATTATTAAATATATATTAATTAGTTATAAATTTAGTACATAAACAGAAATATAGATTAAGTAGAAACCATAACTTTTTCTTTTTGTTTAGGACAACAGTGGTAGTCAGGAGTTTCCACGTAGGCGTTGAACTGCTGACGACTGTTGCTGAATACATAAGTTGGAGTTGTAGTGCAAAATTAGTTATATGAATTTTTAATATATAATTGATAAATTTAATATTTAATTATATAAAAAATATTAAAATTAAAATAGTACCATACTTATAGGCTTATGGCACCGTACATTTATGGTATATAAGAATGACTTTTTTTTTAATAAGAAAATTATAATAATATATGATCGGAGAATATTGATGTGAATTATATTATATATTGTATTATTATTATTATTTTAACCTCAAAAAGGAAAAATCTGCACGTTAAAATTGTGAAGTTCAAATTGGAATCAATGCAAGACTTACTCTCGTACATAAAGTTTGGCTAATTCAAGATATCAGTTGGTCACATTAAGTTGCTTTTGCATAATAAAAATGTTCTAAAGCTATTATGTGTGGTTGTCTCATTAAGTTTTATTCAGGGTAGATGTCCCATTGCTTGAAACATTAATAATTAAATGATCTAATTTATATTTTTATTAATAAAATTAGAAATCACTTACTATATTTGATTGATATAAATCACAAGAGAAAATCATTCTCTCTTAGTCCACAATTCTTAGGCTTCAATGAATAAATGTATATATTTTTCTTAGGCTAATTTTTGTTCTTTGTTTCTAATATCATTTGACGAATAAAAGAGAAATAATGCAACAACTTTTCGTTTTATAAAAAGCTACCATGAAATTATAACTTCCAAAGTGGAGACTTGATTACACTTACATAGACAAAAGAGAAAAACTAATAAAGTTATATTACAATTCAGCAATTGAACATACTAGTGGAACAACTCTTGCTTAAGCTGTATTCTTCCACTAATCTTATTGTAAACTATAGGAGAAAAACCAACTGAGTAAATATATATATATATATATATATATGCTTCTTTGGTGATAATTTAGTTAACAGCACTGCAAATCCTTCGAATCTCTCCTTGAGTACCAGTTAGGGGACTTATATTCCCCATCTTTACCATAGCGGCAGCAAAATCAGAGTCGAAAGATGAAGAGTCTGTGCTGTACTCGTTAACGATGCTGTCTGTAGATCCGCCACTGAAAAGTATTTGATCTGACGCAAGAAGCCCCCTTTTTGCGATAAGGTTGCTGTAGTAGTTGTTATCAAAATTATTGGGTGTGACCAAATCAAGTGGTGCAAGATTACCATTGCCACCAGTTTGTGGACAATTGCCTCTTCTTGTGGCAGCAAAGTCAGGATCGATATCACTTGCGTTGTTGTATATCCTGTCGCGGAATGTTACACATTGAGCTTGGCCGATAGTATGAGCTCCTGTATTTATATGGCAATGAAGTTTCTTTAGTCATAACATAATAGAAGTTCATAACTGAAATTGGCAATTAAGTAAGGAGGTACGCGAACCTGAAAGGGCAACCATATCTCTTTCATTCAATCCTTTGTCGCTGAACAAAGAAATGAGCCTGTTTAGGGGGTCTGAAAAGCCAGGAAGATCGCTGTTAGCTTGGGCTAAGCTTGCAGTAGTGGAGTCCCTTCTTCCAAGATTAACTGTCCAAGATGGTCCACCAGCCTGTTTTATACGCAGAGACCATGTTTAGTAATGCTCAGGCTAGCTATAGCATTTATTTTCTTGGTAAAGACTATTCATGAAAGAATAGGGCTATCACGAAACGAGGCAACTGCTTCTTTATAAAGGGAGATCATTAAGCACAAACTTACAGCAACAGATGCATCACGAGCTGCAACTGCAAGAATGTCGGCACACGAAACAATTCCAGGACATATGCTCTCTACTTGAGCCTTGGCATCATCAATCACATTCTCTCCCCTGATAGAATTGGCGTTGTTACGTGCAGATTTCTCCCCAGTAAATGTGGGAGTATCCACCAGCAAAACTGAGCCATCACAACCCTGCAATACATATATTTATAAATATAGTTAACGTATGTACTAATCTCTAGCCTCAACATGCATGCATATATTAAGAGTTAATCATAATTAACTTAAGCGGTCTCAGGTTACCTGGACAAAGCAATCATGGAAATGAAGACGAATGAGCGAAGCAGCCATTCTCTGCTCACTTTCTATTGCTGCATCAATAGCAGACTTAATAGTAGTAAGCGCGTTAGGACATGTATTGTCATAGAAGTTTGAAGAAAGTTGCGCTTGACATGGCAAGCTTGAATAATTAATGATAAAAAAAATCGTTAAAATCATGCAAGCAAAAGATAAACGAGAAGCCATTCTTATGTTTTTCCTGTTTTTCTTTTCCTTTGTTTTCCTGAAAACAAGGTCAAAAGTGAAAAAAGAATGAAGCAGCTAGCTATTTTTGAGTGAGGAAACAATCCTTGTGTACAATTTATAGAAATCTGTCCCAAACCTTTTGTGAGAAAAATGTCTCAAAAGTCGTACTTATTAAATGCGTGATTGAGTTTTCTACTTCTTACTTTTCTTGCTGTGCTTCTTGGAACAAATCAAAGAAAATAAATAACTCAAAGAATCGAAACAAATTCTTAACCCCTCCCTGCTCGCCTCTTGGATTCTTTCTCCAATATGTTCCCTGCTTTTCCTCGGTTCCTTTGTAGAAAAGTTATAATTATACTTGGATGCCAAGGAGTCAGCTTTAACAATTATAGTATACAATCTATTCTAATACAATAAAGATGTTATGTTCCATGAACAGTGTGAATTTCAATTGATTTGGGCGAAGTTGATTTTATGTGATGCCTAGCTCCTCGCCAGACTTTGCCCTTTGCAAACGACGCCATTCGGCGGGGTTAGATGGTCATTTGGTGTTATTTTGTTTTTCATAATGCGAACAGCACGATTATAATTACTTTTTTCTTTTTTCTTTTTTGCATAGAATGATTTTCTTGTACTGATACTCTTTTAATAAAAATGAATTATGTTGACAGGATTTCAGAATGATTTTCTTGTACTTAATTTCTTTTAATATCTTAATATGTTTTTCAACAAAAATGATAAGATTTATATAAAATATTTTTACATAGAAATTTTTTAGTACAAAACTTATTATTTTTGTTGGCCAAGACCTTTTTTTTTTGGTATAAAATATAAAGTTGGCACCAGATTCAAAACATAGCTGAGCTGCTAACTCCAAAGATGTGGGACGCCCTTACTCCATACTAGTTTCAGGTGCTGATGCAGACCCATTACATTTTTATTGAGCTTTAAAGCTCGTTTTGATTTACATGCTACTGAGCGGATCAATTTGGTAAAAATTCAAAAAGCTCGTTTTCATTTACGGATTTTTTTTTTTTTTATTGCTCTCTCTACTGAACATATAATTTTGACCCTAGTCAAATTTAAGTTTTTACAATTTAACCCTACTAAATTCAGCACTTATAAAAACACATATTTCTTGCATAGAATATAATAATATCTTCTAATATTACAATAACCTCTGTAATTAACTTCTATTACTACTTTCAAACTTAATACTGATGAACTATAGTTAAAAAAACTATTCACAAATAACTAGACTATGAAATTCTTTTTAAAAAAATGAACCAAAATCTTTAAAATAACGAAGATGTATATTTATATGTGTATTAACCACTACTTTGTATCCAAAAAAGATCATACTATATATACAGAGAGAGTGGCTCTAACAGTACTTTTAATTTATGATCTAATCGACTCATATTGCTGGCTCCAACACTGGCCATGGGCTCATAAAAATAAGGAGGGGGAAACTACGTAGGGATTGATGCATGGACATGGGCTCATATTCACGTTAGCTTAAAAGGTTATAGCTAGTCAAAATCGTCAGTATCTAAACCATAGCTTTCGAGAAAAAATACAATTAATGATTAATGTAATGACCATCACAATAGCTTCGGTAAGATATGGATGTCGTACTCGGAAAACTCGAGCCGCCTTTTTTAGACTTTTAAAAGCATCTCATTGCTATACGTTCTACGCGTTTCGGTTCTTATTCTTTCTATACATGCATTTATTTAATAATTTATTTTGTCAAACAATAGAATAACTTTCAATTTTGTTTGACTCATTTGGTTCTGCAACTAGCTAGATTTCTTTAAAAATAATTATTTTCTATCTAGAATATAGTTAATTTTATAATTTTATTAGGCAGAGATAGAAAATAGACGGACGAAATTTTAAAAATATTTTAACTTTAACGATGTCTCAATTCTGATAAGTTATTGTACATAATCAAATTAAGGAAAAATTAGATACTCTCGCAACTAATTAATATTATCTATGTGTAAACCCTTTGTCAATCCACTTGCATATCACTATCAATAATGTCATATGAATTCCCTGCATGCTATGTATCATTTTCAAAAAGCAGGAAAACTGAGCTCGTTGCTAAGAAAATTCGAAAACGATGGGATACTTTAAAAAGATTTTTCAGGTTTTGATGCTACATTCCTGGACACGTTATTTTAATTAAATTAATGCTTTTTACGCCTTCTATAATTACTTTTAATAATTTTTTTTTATTTTATCACCACATAAATAAAATCTCATTTCATCGTAAAATAGTAATTATTAGCTAAGTAAAATACTCTATAAAAACTAAATTTATCAAAGAATTGCACCTTTGTATGGGTCAATTATAATTCTATTAAAACTGAACCCATTTCATTGGAAGAGTCTCTTTCAGAGATAATTCTATTAAGATTTGATAAAAGCTTCGCCTCATTCAACTTTAACATGCCAGTGAGGCATGAGAAGATATTTATTATGCAGCCTTAATTATTTTATTTAGAAGTGCTATCTATAGTTATTTTGCTTTTTATTTTATTTATTTATAGTACTTATTTTATTTTATCTTTATCACTATATGATGAGATTAATCTTCATTATATTACAGTGATTAATAACAAAGTAATTCTCTTTTTATGAAACATAAAGTTATCACTCTTCTTTAGAACTTTACCGTGGGAATGTAGAGGATTTCTAGATTATCCTATTCCAGATTCATTTTAGAGATACTTAAATGGAACTTGATTACATTATTAGAAATGATATATTATATTAGATATATGAAACAATATTTGATGGTGGATGAAAAGTTTGAAATTAGAATTTTTAATATTTATATATAAAATTTCAATTATTTTCTACTTTAGTTCAAGTATATGTATTATTTTATAAAATTTAATTATTTAGATATAAAAATTTCATTTGTCTACAAAATGGAAAAATAATATTTTTCTTTCATGAAAGTAGAAATTCATTTCTAATATGGAAGTCAATCGAACATGTCATAAGATTAAAAAGAATCTTAAATTAGGAATAAAATTAATAATTTGATAAAGGATTGAGTTATCAATAAAATTTTTCAAAGGCTGATATGATCTTTAGAGTATGTGCAAGAATGGTTAGAAAGCGTCGGACGAGGTTGTCCGGCCACTTACTCCGATAATTAAATCAGTAATTTGTGAAATGGTAGCTTAAGGACAATGAGTATGTAAAATAGCTTGTATCTATAATTGTTGTACTATAATCCCTTATATAGATATTAAAGGTTTCATCGTCCTACTAGGAGAGGAGCGCTATAGTTACAGGTCGTCCTAATTGTAATAGAACTATTTTTCTTGACTCTTACGAGAGTCCTAGTTCGGATCGTACTCTTCAAATAGAGTTCGATCATAACACCGTTTCTAAGACTCCTAGCTATAGTGGAATATAGACTTAATCAACTCCATCTTTTTTGAACATGATAGGTTGGCTTATAATGCCACTATTATAAAAAATGAAGCTCTTCACTCGAGCAATTACTACAAAATTTAAACTCAAAAACTTTAGTTGTTTTATGCTATAATCACATATGTATGCTTAGTTACTCTATCTTTTTTTTTTAAAGGCTTAATAGTCAAAATAAACTTTTTATTCTTTAAAATTATTAAAATAAATCAAACTTTAAGAAATAGATACAATTCTGATTAATTAGAAAGATTCTTTTACTCAAATGCAAGTAGAGCTGTGAAACTAAATTTCCGAAAATGAAAATTTCACCTCGTCACTTTCTTCTTTAATTGAATAACAAAAAGGTATATTATTTAGCCTCGATATTTTTTATATTATACTAATTACTTCTCTAATTTTTAAAATTTATATTTTCTTATTTTATAATTTTAAATTAAAAATATTTTTCTCAGAATTTTTACTAAACAATTGTTAGGTAGAGTTTATTTTATAGTGTTTGCTCCCCTCATTTTTAGGTGTAATACCTCTTATAGTTTGACATCTATCTAAAAATTTATAATAATCACAAATACAATTGAACAATATGCACAAGGTACGCATCAAGTGAGATAAAATCTTGCTCTACTATATTCTCCAATTATTAATTAAAGCCCAAACTTATAACACTATTAATAATCAAATGATCGTTTGACAAATCGGTTAGCACCACGCAGACCCTTCTTACCTGCTGCATTAGGATCAGTTATTGGGTTTACATCAGACCTGAAGATTGAAACATCTCTATCATACTCTTCGACAATGCTGTTTGTTGATCCCCCACTATAAAGTTCCTGGTCAGATTGAAGAAGGCCCTTAGTTTCAATAAGATTCCTGAAGTATCTATTGTCCCAAGTTTCAGGAGTCAACGCGTCAAGATTTTCACTTCCTGAACCATCAGCTGGACATGGAATTATATCTCTTATCAGACTAGCAAATCTAACATCGATATTATTTCCAGTGCCATTCACCCTGTTACGGAAGAAAAAGCATTTTGCTCCGACAAATGTATGTGCTCCTTCAATTTAAATAATGTAGTAATGAAACTTCTTCGTCTTTTCCTAATAATTTAAGCTAGCTATCAATTTTTTTTTTCAATAAATCATTCTAGAATTCCGATTATGCAACTATCTGTGTTTGGATTTCTTGCAATTTCTTTCCTGAGGTAGTATTCCTTCCATAAGCCAAATAACAGTTTTGGACAGATTGATAATGCGACTTATTGCTTTCTCAAGTTTTATTGCTTTACACTTGCATATTAATAGTCAGATTCATTTCTCATATAAAAATGACTGACTAACTATGTAATCATTTCCAAATTTCCGAAACATTCAAAGTCAGAACTCCCAAAAAAACTTTACTTGGAAAGTATTTATATGGGAACAGAACAGTTTTTCATCTGCCAAACTGCTTTAGGCTTTTCTTTTTCTTTCCCTTTTACATATAAAATTATTGCTCTGGATATATTGTGATTTGTCCTTGTCCTACAAATTGAGAATGTAATGTAAAGGGAATTATTCCTTCCACTATTGTGTATATATGGATGCATTCATTCATTTATCCATGGGAGATTCTTATCTAGGATTAGTATATACACCATAACTGATAGAAAAAAGACATATATGTATAATTATTTTACATTTTTATATTGGATGATTAACACATATTACTTCATTTAAAATTAATAAATATATGTCAATCATCTATCGATTTAATGTATAGGTGAGAACATGCACCAAACCTAACCCGTGAAAGAATTTTTATTTTCTGTCTATTAGATGTTAAAATTCAAATATATCATTGATATGTATTTCTACTCATTCTTAGCACTTTATGGCTTATTCTAAATATTGAATCTTTGTGTATGCATAGTCTGAGATCCTTGTCCTACTTTAACTCAAAATTTTAATTTATCAGGAGAGACCCCGATTCTAACCTTTTTAATTTTTAGGAATTCTTTTGCAAATATATAAGAATTTATTTAGTTTCAAATATACGTCAGAAGATTATATAATTATGTTCCTTCTTTTTCCATCCAAACATTCCTCATCCAACCTTGGAAAGGATTTATATGAGATGGGAATAGTTTCTCCCATGTGATTGGCCTTCGACTTCAAATTCTTAACGTTAAAATTCAAGACCTTCATTATCGGTGATTGAACCAGCCAAGATCTGGTAATCCGGCTTTTTCTTCTAATTTAATATATTTTAAAAAAATTCTATCATTTTAGAATAGAAATATACAAAATTCTCAACCTAAAATTATTTTGGAAAAAAATCCCACTTTTAAAGTAATTTTGAAAGTTAAAAGAAAAAAAAAAAAACTTTGGTCCTGTCTGCCTGTTGGACTGACGGATATATATTTTTTTATTTTTATTATTTATTAAATTATATTAAAAATAATATATATTAAATTATTATAATAATAAAATTTATTAAATTACTATAATAATAAAAGTTATAATAATATAATTATTATTATAATATTTATTATTACGTATCCACTGGTGAAATTGATAGACATTTTTGTCCACAAATTCAATTGAAATATTAGCCGTAAATTCAATTAAATTGTTGACAAATTTTTTTTATTATTAGAAACTTATCCGCGGCTTCAATTGGTAGAAATGTTTTTGTTTTTAAACCTGTCCACCACTTCAATTGGTGGACAAACTTTTATTATTATTTGAAACTTGTCCACCAATTGAAGTGGCGGACATAGCTTCAATTTTTAATTTCTATTCGTTATTTGGAGTAGAGTGGCAGACAACTCTATCCGCCAGTCCAACTAGAGGATAGTGCTGTTTGCCATTCTCAATAGTGAACAATGTTCACGTATGCCTATTTCTATCATAAATTAAAAATTACTTTTCAAACTATTCTAAAAATAAATAAAAAATTCACTTTTATCTCAAAATGGAATTTTTTTTTCTAAATACCCTAAATTAAAAAAAAGCCCCATATAATCGGTTCATTTATTTAAATTTCTAGTCCGATTGGTCAAACAAAATCTTAAATTTTTCTTTTAGAACTTTCATTTTCATGATTTAGGACTATACATAACTCATATTTTGTAAATGAAAACCCAATAATGAAAAAATTTCAAAGTACTTTAATATGAAACCAAATAAAAGAATAAGAAACAGCAGGAAGGCCAAAATCAGATTAGTTACATCTGAATTCTTGAACGTTTAATTAAGCTTAGACGTTAGAAAATTAAAAAAAGACCAACAAATTTCATTTGAATATAATATGACTCAACCATACGTGTTTATAGGACAGGTCAACTTTTTGCATGGGGCATGGGGCAATATAAATAGGCTTCAGGCTAGTTCTTCTTCTGCGTCCTCTTCCTCCTTCCTCTGTTAATTTCTAGCTAGTTCAATACTATTTGCACACAGCAATATCTAATATCAGTTTTATTTGTTCAATTGGAAGATAAGAAATGACTTCTAGTTCATCTTTTGGTTTCATGGTTTTCACCATATTTTTAATTACTTCCCCTTGCTTATTACCGTGTCAAGCACAACTTTCTGATGAAAGCTTCTATGACTCGACTTGTCCTCGTGCCCTGAGCATTATAAGGGGACGTATTAGTACAGCTGTTGCAAGTGAACTCAGAATGGCTGCTTCGCTTATTCGCCTTCATTTCCATGATTGCTTTGTCCAGGTTAATGCTTTATAAATCTATGTATTTTTGTGCATGCAAAAGGGAGATTCTAAACTTAGAGATTAAAATCTATTAATTGTAAATTATCGCATTTCAGGGTTGTGATGCATCAATCCTATTGAACGATACACAAGGCGAAAGAAGTTCAATCAGTAATGCCAACTCCGTCAGAGGGTTTGAAGTCATTGAGGCTATCAAGGCTGAATTAGAGGAGCAATGTGCTCAAACTGTTTCATGTGCTGACATAGTTGCAGTAGCAGCTCGTGATGCATCCGTTGCTGTAAGTAACTTTCAGTTAGTAATCTTCAAATCCTTACTAGCAGTATGTACTGCTTTTATTAGCTGAAAATGCGCAATCTAAACGTAAATATTTCGTAATATGATCTCTTCATACATAACAGGTTAGTGGACCGACTTGGCCAGTGAAACTTGGAAGATTAGACTCTCCTACTGCTGCAGCCGTAGCTGATGCTGATGCTAACCTTCCCCGCTTTGATAATACTCTCCCCCAACTGATAACATTCTTCAGTCGCAAGGGATTTAATGAAAGAGAATTGGTTGCCCTTTCAGGTATGTACTTCAATACACTCTTAATGTGTTTCTTCTTTGGGATTAATTTCTACTGTATGAATTACATAAACTTCGAGATTGTCTCCAAAGACTCTAATTACGAGTTCCAACTTCAATTCTACCCAAAAGCCATAAAAGGCTAAAGACTTCGTTAATTAATTGGAATTTATATGCAGGAGCGCATACATTTGGACGAGCAAAATGCTTTTTCTTCCGTGACAGGGTTAACGGCAATGGAAATGATATTGATGCTGGATTTGCCAGAACTATAGTGGACACAGTTCCTTGTCCTGGTGATGGGTCAGGGAATGACAACCTTGGAGACCTCGACTTTTTCACTCCTGAAACTTGGGATAACAGGTACTTCATGAATCTTATTGAAAATAGAGGCCTTCTTGCATCAGACCAGGCACTTCACAGCGGCGGATCCACTGACAGCATTGTTGAAGAGTATGCCATTAACGGAGCAAGGTTCAGGTCTGATTTTGCAGCTGCCATGATAAAGATGGGAGATTTACCCCCTCCAAATGGTTTGCAAGGCCAGATACGAAGGGTCTGCAGTGTTCCTAATTGATTTGAGAAAGGATAATTCAAATTTCAACATTGTCTTTATAAGCTGATTTGGTCTTAATTTATTGTATTGTAAAATAAATAGGGGGAAACTATTGCATCCCACTGCCTTTTTGTATGTTCTTACTTAATTGTATGGTGTGATTGTTGGGTGATGCCTTTAAATAAAAGTTGTACGTCCATTAAGTTAGGGCGTTTCTTCGTCTTTTGCTTCTACATGAATAATGTTTATTTTGTGAAAGGATTCTACGCGAATTATTAGAAGGAAAAGATAAATAAATTCCTGTTGCCAAAAAGAAAAGGAATGTGCTTATAAAAATTGATTTAATCACTCAAGATAGCGTGTATTCGAATTCAAACTTTAAGTATCCATCTGCATTAAAACTCTTGAGGCCATCCGTAAAGAGTATATAGGGAGCTCAATCAAGAATCAATACATAGTATTCCCCAAAGTATTTCAGAATATATCATTAATGATACTATCAAAACTAGAATTCAATCAACAAATCAGTTCGCAACATTGCAGAGCTTTCCCATTTTGCTTGAAAACCAGTTAGGGGCTCTATATCTCCCATCTTTTCCATTGTAGAAGCGAAATCAGAACTGAAACTTGAAGGGCCCCTGCTATGTTCATTAACAATGTGCTGTAGATCCACCCCTCAGAAGTTGAACTGATTGAAGAAGACCCTTTTCTGAATAAGATTCCTGAAGTAGTTATATCAAAAAAATTAGGTGTAACCAAAGCAAGTCCTGCTGGATTTCCACCTTCGTTGCCATTGTTAGCAGGACAGTGGCGTCTTTGGGTGATTGCGAAGCCAGCATCAATATCGCTTGCATTGTTGTAAATCCTATCACGGAAGGTCAGGCATCTTGCTTGCCCTATTGTATGTACTCCTGTATCCGGAACAACTCTTTAGCCATCCGATAATATATGTAGTATAATCCACAAAAATTGAATGAAGAAACTAATTAAACTTTCGTACAGTTAATTAATACAAACACCATCAATTGCAAGAAGTTTGAATAAAATAAACAAAGGAAGCGCAAGAACGTCATCACTTACAGCAATAGATGCATCCCTAGCTGCAACTGCATCAATATCAGCACAAGAAACAATTCCAGGACATATGCTTTCGACTTGCGCTTTGCATTATCTATAACTTGGAATCCTCTAACCGAATCATTGTTGCTGCGTGCAAATTTTTCGCCAGTCATTGAAGATGTATATCCTCCAGCAAGATTGAACCATCACAACCCTTAAATGCAAGTAATAATACTCTCCAGGATTTCAGTTCAAGTTCTTGAGAAAATAAAGTGACTACTAAATTTATGAATAAATAAAGAAATTAATATATACCTGAACAAAGCAATCGCGAAATGGAGGCGCGAACCAGAGATGCTGCCAATCTCCGCTCACGCAAAACGGCAGTGCTAGTGGCGGTGCGTAAAAGTACTCAATGAATTAGGACATCTGTTGACATAGAAATTTGATGAAAGCTGCGCTTGGCATATGCAAATAGAAGATAAATGGTAAGTCATTTCAATGCCATTTCGTTGTCGAATAATGATAATTGGTACTGCAAATTATGAGAAAAGATATTGCCTTTAATTATCGTAATTGGTTTGGCTGTTTCATTACAAGGCCAATGATTTTGATAGAAATCAAGAAATTAGAAAAAATATTCTATACCATCCTCTTTAATGCTGCTTGGATTCTTTCAAGCACTGCAATTCCTTTCGGGCATTGTTGGATACAAGGGGAAGAGGAAAAGACTAATATGGTTGTAAACATGACAAGGTGCAGGTGTTTGTCCAGTCACATTGATTTGTTGTGTTGGGTATGGTTTAATTTCTAGTAGCGCTCCTTAACGTTTACCATATCATAATTTTTTTCATTAACAAGGTCAATCCATGGGCTACTCCATTATTATTATTAAGATAAATTGTAATTTGCCCCTGAAATTACACTGGCTACAACTTATTTTTCTTTTCTTTTTATGATTTGCAATAGTATATTTTATTTTTCTTTCTGTTAAATATCTGTTAGTTCTGCTGTCAATTCATATTCCTACTAGGATAGATATGGCTCTGATAGCCATCAATTGGAATGACTTTGATATGAATGTCATATCTTATAAATTTAGGCAGGTGTGTATCACCTCGGATTTACTGTTCATGTTTTTAATATTATGGTTATGGAGTTGAGATGTGACGTTTACTGTTAAATTAAAAGAATTTGTTTACACTAATTATTTTTTAAAATATTAAATTTAATCCCTATTTTTTTTAAAAGAAATTTAATTCCTGTTAAAGTTTATAAAAGTATACTAGTTCACTTTTCGATTAATTTTCTATTAATTTCAGCTAAAATATTTCTTGCTTTTTTTTTATACAGTTTTTTACATTTTTAATTTATAATATATTCTTTTTCAGTTTCAATATTATAACAAATTTTTCAATAAAATCACTAAATTTTTATAATATACCATTACATTTATAATCTAATTATATTATTTAAATTTATATAATTGATTAAAACGATGTAAATTAATAATTATTATATTTTTAAAAAATTTCAAAATAATTGCTAAATGTCTTAGATATTAGTAATTACTAAAAAATTTAATAGTGACTAGTACAAAAAATAATAGTTATCACCAAACAAGAGCCTCAAATTGGATTAAACTCTTTATTTATTTACTATCACCTGCGTGTAGCAATATGAGTTTCAGTTCATTAGTGTGCCTCTATAACTTAAAAGGGTTGTCATCCTATAAGCTTGCCAAATATTATTTTTTATCCAGATATTTTTTATTTTGTCATGACTTTTTCACTTTCTATCCTCATCAGACCACTATTCTAAGCCAGACTGTCTGTCATATACTTATTAACCTTCTCCATTCTCAAGTTATACATCTATTAAAAAGGAATCCTACTATAATATCATTGATAGTGACTCGAATGCATATCATATTAAAAATTGTACTTGTGGTCATTACATGCTTTACAATTTTGTTCTTTTAATGGATTTGAAAATTTTCTAAAAAATAATTTATTATGAAATTTCTTAAAATTCAATCCGTTTAATTTTATAGTTGTCCTAAATTTATAGCTAAACAGCCAAATGAGGCATCAAGTGATCGGATATAATTCTTAATATATACATTATCAATCATATCCTCTCATGCTTTAATGAGAGTTTCGATTTATTCAAGTATCCTATAACTTCGAGTATTGCTATTTGAGAAACTTGCTAAGAGCTGCTCTTATCCAGATATTTTAGTTTCGCTCTATTTTATTTTTATCATACTATTACTCTAGGCCACGGCTCGCCACAATTAAATTAATTTGCATTACAAATAAAAAGTTTAAATGCAAAAATATAATAAAAATGATCTCTCAAGAGGGAAATAACAAAATAAGGAATTAGTATATTAGTACAAAGTATATGAGGATTTAGTATAGTAAAAGAAAAAGTGAGGGACTAGTAGTGCGATAAGGCTAAGAGAAAACAATAATTGTTTTTCAGTCAATTTAAAGGTATTTTTAGTTTTTATTTTAATTTATTAGCAAAATAAATGAAACAACTAATAGAGTGAATAATTAATATATTATAAAAACTACAAAAGAAAAATTAGTAACATATGGGTAAAGATGAATTGATGAAACTTAAAACTCTAGGCCCCAGAATGCTATCTAATTAGGACACTTCACTTATATATATATATATATATATATATATATTTTACCTCAATGTTAGAACTGTAGAATCCAAGTCTGAATTTTTTTTTTGTTGAGATCAATGCAAAAACTTATATAAATTCTAGAGTATGATAATTATAGTGATTTTTTAATATCTTTATATAGTAATTAAATAAGAGTTATAAAATTATATTTTTAATATTTTTCAATAATAAATTATTTTTTAATTATATATTAATTTTTTAATTTCAAAATAATAATATCAATTATAGTATTAAGTTATATAATACTAAAATTAATTAATAAATATTTTTAAAATAATTTTTATATTATTACGTTAATAAATTTTTTTAAAAAATTAAAGATATTTAAAAATAGTTAAGTTGTTATTATCAATTAATATTAAAAATTAAAAAATTTATTAAAATATATCTATTAATTTAATTTTATAATTGAAATAATAATAATAATAATCGTGCAATATAAATCACGAATAAATCACTAGTTATTTAGCTAATTTTTGTTCTTTGTGACAAAAGAAAAATAATCCAAGAACTTTCCGTTTTATAAAAAGCTGCCAAGTACAAACAACTTCTATAAGGGACTTGATTACCCTTCACTCAGATTTGTAATATTCACTCAGATAGAATTACAAAGGACACAATTCAGAATTGAAAATACAATAGTTTTGGGACATATTACTGGAACAACTCTAGCTTAAGCTATATTCTTCCACTGTAATTTTATTGTAAAATATTGAAGAAAAAACAACGCATGCATATATTTAGTGAATTATGACAGTTGAATGATTCATTGTTGAGGATTTAGTTAACAGCACTGCAAAGCCTTCGAATCTCCCCTTGAGTGCCAGTTAAGGGACTTATATTCCCCATCTTTACCATAGCAGCAGCAAAATCAGAGTCGAAAGATGAAGAGTCTGTGCTGTACTCGTTAACGATGCTGTCTGTAGATCCGCCACTGAAAAGTATTTGATCTGACGCAAGAAGCCCTCTTTTTGCCATAAGGTTGCTGTAGTAGTTGTTATCAAAATTATTGGGTGTGACCAAATCAAGTGGTGCAAGATTACCATTGCCACCAGTTTGTGGACAATTGCCTCTTCTTGTGGCAGCAAAGTCAGGATCGATATCACTTGCGTTGTTGTATATCCTGTCGCGGAATGTTACACATTGAGCTTGGCCGATAGTATGAGCTCCTGTATTTATATGGCAATGAAGTTTCTTTAGTCATAACATAATAGAAGTTCATAACTGAAATTGGCAATTAATTAAGGAGGTACGCGAACCTGAAAGGGCAACCATATCTCTTTCATTCAATCCTTTGTCGCTGAACAAAGAAATGAGCCTGTTTAGGGGGTCTGAAAAGCCAGGAAGATCGCTGTTAGCTTGGGCTAAGCTTGCAGTAGTGGAGTCCCTTCTTCCAAGATTAACTGTCCAAGATGGTCCACCAGCCTGTTTTATACGCAGAGACCATGTTTAGTAATGCTCAGGCTAGCTATAGCATTTATTTTTTTGGTAAAGATTATTCATGAAAGAATAGGGCTATCACGAAACGAGGCAACCGCTTCTTTATAAAGGGAGATCATTAAGCACAAACTTACAGCAACAGATGCATCACGAGCTGCAACTGCAAGAATGTCAGCACACGAAACAATTCCAGGACATATGCTCTCTACTTGAGCCTTGGCATCATCAATCACATTTTCTCCTCTGATAGAATTGGCATTGTTACGTGCAGATTTCTCCCCAGTAAATGTGGGAGTATCCACCAGCAAAACTGAGCCATCACAACCCTGCAATACAAATAAAATATAGTTAATATATATATATGTACTAATCTCTAGCCAGAACATGCATGCATATGTTAAGAGTTAATCATAATTAACTTAGCGGCCTCAGGTTACCTGCACAAAGCAATCATGGAAATGAAGACGAATGAGCGAAGCAGCCATTCTCTGCTCACTTTCGATTGCTGCATCAATAGCAGATTTAATAGTAGTAAGCGCATTAGGACATGTATTGTCATAGAAGTTTGAAGAAAGTTGTGCTTGACATAAGCTTGAGTAATTAGGTATGAAGAAAATCGTTAAAATCATGCAAGCAAAAGATAAATGGGAAGCCATTCTAATAATTTTTCTTTTTCCTATAATTTCCTGAAACAAGGTCAAAACTGATAGAAAAATGAAGCAGCTGGCTACTGGCTTGGAAGATTTTGAGTAAGGAAAGCACAAGCCTGTGTACAATTTATAGCAACCTGTCAAATGAAATCAAAGAAAAATGGCTTACGTTTTCTGGCTGTGCTTCTTGGAATAAATAAAAAAAGAATAAATAACTCAAGAAAATCTAAAAGATTTAATTACTTTCTCCCCACCAGCATTCCACTTGGAATCTTTCTTCGGTATGTTCCTTGCTTTTTTTTCGATTATAAAAATATAAAATATATGTCAATCATTAAATATGAAAATACAAAATATTCATACATACATGTAATTCTTTTATTAATTATGATATATATACTGTACTAATAAAAATAGTAATATGAAGGGAAAAACTATGCAAGATTGATGAACGACAAGTTTCATGCACATATTTTATCCAAATCAAATTATCTTAGTATAATGTATATAAAGTATTAGATAATATTTCGAGTACTTAGAAAAATCAAAGTCTTAAAGTTGGCCATTCTAGACTTATCATACACGTTTCGGTTCTTATTCCTTTTATACATGCATTTTTTAATCTCATATATGTCAAAAAAGAGAATCAGTTTTTTTTTTCAATTTTATTTGACTCATTTCATTCTAGAACTAGATTCTGATTACCAATCGCTAATTCTTGATTTTATATTAGAAAAGAATAGCGAATATTCTCACCTTTTTTTTAAAAAAAATTAATCAATATTAGTTATATTTAAGTTGATAACAATTAAACTTTCGCTCAAGATTTGATTGAGATTTCAACTCCATACTTCCAACTCAACACTAAAATGTGAAAACTGATTAATATTATTATTTAAGAATTTAATATAATTTTAAAATACAAGTTAAACGGATGTAAAATATCCGTTTTACTAATTTTCTTTATTTATTTAATAATATAGAATAATTTAAAGATGTGTGTATTCAAGTTTCGAACTTGATATTTTAATTAAATTTAAAAATATTTTATTATCTCATCGATAAGCTCTTCTGTTATAGAAATTTTTTTAATTAGTTATGTGGTATTGAAAAACTTGCTTATGCTACCCTTCAAATGACAGTCCAATTACTTCCTCAGAATATATTATGTGTATCTTATAAAACCATTCACTCTATTCATTAATAAGAAAAAAGAAATTCTAGATGCTGAATTAAAAATTAGTTGCATAAGTTGAAAATTTTGAAAAAAATTAGACTCTTTCCTATCCTGAATAGTTTGTCGCTTTAATTGCTTTATAATTTCGCAACTGATTAGTAATTATCTTAACTCATCTGTCATCGAGTCAATCCACTTGCAGAACACTATCGACAATGTCACATGAATCTCTTGCATGCCGCTATCTTGTGCAACAGTTTCAAAAAGCAGCCTGAAAATTCAGCTTATTGATAAGAAGAATTAAAAATGAGGATCTTTGGTCCATGTTCAATAAGCAAAACCAGACAACTCCCTCTTTTTTTCTTTTTAAGATCTTTTTGGGACCATTTATTTTTGAGATCTTGAGGCTAAAATCTCGAGTCCATTATTTATTTTATAGAATTATATGTCTATTGCATAAATCAAGTAAAGAAGGAGAGTTATTGGCTAACTCGGTGTATGATTACTAGAGTTATTAATTCTTGATTTCAAACTCCAGTAATAATTTAACTGAAAGAAAATAAAGTACCCAACTAATGGATCATCAATATTTATATATAAAAAAAAATCAAAATTTTGATAAAAATAACAAAAATTGAGAGAAATGGTTTTATTTGATTTTGATTCAAGGGTCAAGTGAGAGAAAATGAACAAGAGGGAGAATTAGGAATTAGAGATTAACGAGAGAGAAATTAAGTAAGAAGAAAATGCATTACAATAAGGAGACAGTAAATTTAGGGTTAGGTTGGCCAAGTTAATACAAGGATAAAATGGTGAAATAATATATAATTTTCTATCCTAGTCAATCTCAACATATATTCCTGCCCTAATCTGACCCACAAACTCCACAAGTCTGTTAAAAGAGGACTTCAATCCATAATCCCGTTTAATACAGGGGCTCAATAGCAAACGGTTTCAGCTGGAGGGCTCTATAGTAAAAAAGTTTAAATTTCAAGAACCTTTGTTGGTTGTTTGCCATTGAGGTTAAAACAGTGGTTCCAACCTTAACTTTTATATTTTTATTTTTATTTTTAAAATTTTACAAATTACTTTTATAAAAAGTAGATAAAGTAATAATTTTTTCAAATAATATGTTTAAAGAAAACAGTTTATAAAAAGAATTAAAAGATTAATTCTTTAAAAAAAATTAAACATATTTTTTCAATACTAAACAACAGTTTCAAATAAACCTTTTAAGAGGTTTAACTTTCTGAGAAAGGTGTGGCCTATAAAATTGCTGCTGCGTATGTACATCTTATAAATGCAATTGCATAAGCCATCAACACAAAGGTTCATCTTTTCTTCTTCTTCTTTTTCTTTATTGTTCCTTTCATTCGGTTCAATTTTGAAGTTATCAATAGCTAGTTGAATGCATGAACATACATGTCTGCGCTAAGATGAGAAAAGACTGAAAGATGGATTTCAATTTCTCATTAATATTTTGATTGAATCCATAGTTATGATGAAAACTATAGGTATGTTAACACTAAAATAGCATTGACTAACCGATTTACTAATATAAAAATAAAAAAGAATATTGTAATAGAATAAAAATTAAATTTTTTTTTGTAATTTAATCTAATATATGAGTCGATTTTTGTATTTTTTTATTACATTAAAGCTCTTTCGAATTTTAATAAAACCTACTACTTCATTCCGTATTAGTCAAAGGATAAAACTAGTATTTGAACTTATTATCAAGTATCGTCTAAAATTAATTTTATTATTAAATTAAGGTAAAATCTTTTTTTTAGTACAAATTTATTTTAGTGTTTAATTAAATTAATAAATTTAATGTTCTTTCTTTTGCTCTAATTTTTTATTTTTAATACAGTAAATTTAAACATTTTAAAACTATTTATATTTACAATAATATTATTAAATTACTATACAATTTAATTTTAATTATTAATATAAAATAAACATTTCTAGTTAAAAAATATCATTCTATTGTTATTTTTATTATATATTATAATTAAACTGTATAAAAAGTAAAAATTAAATTAAACAATCATGTCTTAATTCAGTGAAATAATCTAGATACCAAGTTGATAAATTCACTATCAATAAAAAAAATCATATAATAATTTTATATGTTAAATATTTAAATTATTTATCAGCCATACAAATGATATATAAGTGAAATTTTATTTTTAATATAGTTTAATTTTAATGTCTCATAAAAATAATAACTACATAATCATTTAATAATAGTAAATAAAAATAAGTGTTTATAACACTTTTAAATTTTTAAAATTAAATTATGCTAAAAAACTAAAGATATAAATAAATAAGTTATTATTTTAATTAGACATTAAAATTAACTTTTGCTAAAAATAAAATTTACATTAAAATTAATTTATATTAAAAATAAAATTTTATTTTAATTTAATATTAATTTTGGACGAGTTTGATACAAAATAAATTTAAAATCAACTTATAATTCTAAATTATTAATTTAATCCTTCAACTAACACAGAAGAGATAGTAATTAATTTTATTAAATTTAAAAAAAAATTATATGATAAAAAAATATAAAAGCCGAATCTTATATTAGGCTAAACTTTAGAGAGTGAATAGTATTAAACCTATAAAATAAGTGAATTAAATGAATTTATGTTCAGCCCCATTACTTCACATGTCATTGATCGGATAATTAATAATAGACAAAAACACATTTTATAACTTTTAAAATTTCAAATTTTATTCTATTGGATTTTAAGCTTTAAAAGTTTTATATTTATATCCGTGTTGTAGTAAATTTTTGTATTTTTACTTTTTTTCTGTTATAAACTTATTTAACAATATAAATATATATTTCAGTTACACAAAATAAAAATAAAAATATTAAGTTGAATAAAATAAATCGTGAAAGTTAAAAGAGTTTAAATATATTTTTTTAGAGTTGATATTCATTAATATTGGTACTTTCTCGAACAAATAAATATCAAAAAGAAAAATATTTTTCTTAGTGTATGATTTTTATTAGTTAATATTTAATTTTAAAGTGAATATCGGTTGGTTGATCGTGATTTATTATCATATAGGACTAACAAAAATGAGATACACGCGTTGTAAAAGTGCATTTAGTATAATTACACAAGGCCGACAGCTGTTGTCTTTGACACAGTAGCCTTCTTGTCCCAAGCTCTGCAATCATCCTGTTGAGTTTGATACCTATGGCAAGAGATTTTATTTGGTTCTGTTAAGCTTTCTTTTCTCTCATTTTTGTTGGGTTTTTTCAGTTAACTGTTTGCCCTCTGTGATAACTGAATTTTCTAGATTGTTACTAAATTAAACTTCTTGTAAAGGAAAACTGGTGAACATTTGTCAATCAGACAGTACAATTGCATCAAGTGAGATACATCTCGCTCTAGCCTATTCTCCCACAGTACAATATTTAAAGACCAAACTTATAACACTATTGATACTTGATTAAATGATCATCTGACAAATTAGTTAGCAGCACTGCAAATCCTTCTTATCTGCCCAACATTAGGATCAGTTATTGGGTTTAAATCTGCCATCTTTACCATGGCAGACGCAAAATCAGACCTGAAGATTGAAACATCTCTATCATACTCTTCGACAATGCTGTTTGTTGATCCACCACTATAAAGTTCCTGGTCAGATTGAAGAAGGCCCTTTCTTTCGATAAGATTTCTGAAGTATCTATTATCCCAAGTTTCAGGAGTCAACGCGTCAAGGTCGCCAAGGTTTTCGTCCCCTGAGCCATCAGCTGGACAAGGAACTGTATCTCTTATCAGACGAGCAAATCCAGCATCGATATTATTTCCATTGCCGTTCACCCTGTTGCGGTAGAAAAAACATTTTGCTCTGCCAAATGTATGTGCTCCTGCATTTAATTAATGAAATATTTAGCCATCTTACTGTACTTCACATGGTTAGTTTCAGTGATACTAGAGTTCTGTTCAGGCTATAAAATTTCTATTTCGAACCTAGTCAGAAGCCAAGTTAACCAAAAAAGAAATTAACCGAGGAAATAATATTTCTATCGATGCTTAAATTACCTGAAAGGGCAACCATTTCTCTGTCTGAGAAACCCTTGGGATTGAAGAATCCCCTAAGTTGAGCGAGAGTATTATCAAATCGAGGAAGATTGGCATCAGCTTGGGCTGCAGTTGCAGCAGTGGGGGAGTCCAATCTTCCAAGCTTTACTGACCATGTTGGTCCACTAACCTGATTTGTACATATATATGAAAAGATCATATATATATATTAAAATAATATTTAGATCGCTCATGCTACTATTATTACTATTAATATTGTCAGCTAAGAAAACTAACTTCTTGTCGATAATCATAAAGATTTGATCATTATTTACTCAATGAAGGTTACTTACAGCAACAGATGCATCGCGAGCTGCTACTGCAACTATATCAGCACATGAAACAGTCTGCGGACATTGTCTCTCAAGGTCAGCCTTGATAGCCTCAATTACTTCAAATCCCCTGACAGAGTTGGCATTACTGATTGAACTCCTCTCGCCTTGTGGATCATCCAGCAAGATTGAGGCATCACAACCCTGAAATTCGAGTTCATAATTATAACTAATTAGCAGTCAGCATATATTAAATAGAGTCTTTGTGTTATGTGCACATATAAATAGCGTGTTTACCCCAACAAAGCAATCATGGAAATGCAGGCGAATAAGCGAAGCAGCCATTCTCAGCTCACGCGCAACAGCTGCACTAATACCTCCCCTTATAATGCTCAGGGCAGTAGGACATCTCTGGTTATAGAAGCTTTCATCAGAAAGCTGTGCTTGACATGCCCATAAGCAAGTCATTAATGATATTGCGAAAACCAAACAAGTAACGGATAAACGACAAGCCATTTATTGTCTCTAAAAATAGAAAGCAGACTTAGAGAGAATAGAAAGATATGTATTGAACTGTTTAGTAGCTCAAGAGAGGATTTAGGAAGTGGATGCAGAAGAAGCACAGGCCTCATTTCCTATTTATAGTGCTCAAGATGTTATCACCTGTAGTACTACACGTACGATTTAGTCATACTATGTGCCTTAAAATAATATTGCAATGAAATCTCTTGGTCCTTTTCTAATAATTTAAGCTAGCTATCAATTTCTTTTGTTTTTTCAATTAATTATTCTAGAATTCAGATTATGCAACTGCTTTGTGTTTGGAATTCCTGCAATTTGTGAAATAACAAATTTGAACAGATTGGTAATTTGACTTTATTACTTTGTCAAGTTCTGTTTGATGGTTTATACTTGATTACATAATAACAGCCAGATTCTATTTCTCATATACAAATGACTAACTAACTATGTAATCATTTCCGAGTGCTCAAAAAATTCAAAGTCAGAGCTATGCAAACATTTCCTATTCTCCGTCTGCCTAACTGCTTTATGCTTTTCTTCTTTTTACATGTATCAAAAACATTTTGCTTGTGGAATACAGTGGGATTGTCCTGCAAACTCAGGATTTAATGTAAAGGGAATTATTCCTCATTTGCCAGGTTTCACATTACTGGTGCTAAGACATGCATTTACTTTTCTATTTTTTAGCTATCGAAATTCTAATTATCATTTCACTAATTCTTATTCTTATTCATATCAAGTATAGTATACTGTAACTAATAATGCACCATATATATATAAATGAAATTTTTATATATTTGGATAATTAACATGTATTTAAAATTATTTATGAATATATGTCAAAAAATTGTATTTATGTTAGAAAAATATATTTTTTTTCACTACAGGCGTGGCAGGATTCGAACTAACTTTTACTTTTTATAAAACCGAAAACTTATTTAGCAGAAACGAAAACACTTGGCTTGAAGATTTCTCATTTTTAATTCAAACATTTCTATCGACAAGTACTTAACACTTAAACTAGATTTCAACTAAATATTTAAAACATTTTGCATCCAACCTTACAAACGATTTACACGTGAACAGTTTTTGGTTTATCAATTGATTATTATGATGCAACTTCAAATTTGCAATTTTAACACTCTGGATCAAATCCATTGTAATATAATTATGAGGAATGTTCTATAATTCATCAATATTTATTATAATTTTGTGCTCATCTGATGTTATATATAATATATTTACTAAATTATTTTTTAGTGTTTTAAAATCATCAGACAATTTTATAAAAATATTGTATGCCACATTAGATAAGGCAAGAGTTGAAATAAAAATTGATGAAATAGTTAACTCATTCCTATATTTATATACCGACACACACATGTTCGCATTGTTTGGCAAATTCAATCAGAACATTACCCATCTTGTAATTTTGACTATATATGTACACATCTCTAAGAATCTATCTGTCAAATTGCTGTTTCTTTCATTTTATTTTACATGTACAAAATCTTCACCTTGTATCCAGATTTAGCATTCAGTATATTTAAGAATTTCATAATATTTAAGTTACTTGATGGTTATTTCTTTCCTTATGTTATTTCATTGATAAGAAAATGAAGGAAAAATGCAAGAGTAATTTTTCTTAAAGAAATGTAATTATGCTTAAATTAAAATTGAAATAAATATAAAATTTTGATATATTAATTGTCAAGATTTTAAAATAGATTTAGTCTATTATATTATTTATAGACAAAATTAATTTCACACTGATATATATTATTATTTATTATATTTAAATTAGTCGATTTTTTTAATCATCGGGAGATGGTAATAAATAATTTTTTTCAATAAAAATATATTTATAATAAATAGTAATATATTACTTTATAATTTAATTTGTTAATGAATGATATACTTAAAAAGTTTCTACTAAGAGTGGTAAACATTATAAATATTATCGTTAAAATTGATAATTTGTTCAATTTTCTTCTTTTCCTTCTTGTCATTTAAGCCAGAAAGAACAGAAAACAGTTTGGTGGACAAAAAGAAGAAGAAACTGCAGAAAAATTCAAAATCAGAATAGCTATATCTGAACTCTGGAGTAAGTCAATTAGGCCAGGCAGTTAGAATATTATACAAATTGAGAGACGTAAGAAATTTCATTGAATATAATATGACTCTACCGTACGTGTATATATGACAGGTCAACTTTTGCATGGGGCATGCGGCAATATAAATAGGCTCCAGTCTAGTTCTTTTTCTGCATCCTATCCCTTCTTCCTCTGTTAATTACTAGCTAGTTTTGCACACAGCAACATCTAATAACAGCTTTATTTGCTCTATTAGAAGACAACAAATGACTTCTAATTCATCTTCTGGTTTCATGATTTTCACAGTATTTCTTATTATTTCCCCTTGCTTATTGCCGTGTCAAGCACAGCTTTCTGATGAAAGCTTCTATGACGAGACTTGTCCTCGTGCCCTGAGCATTATAAGGGGACGTATTAGTGCAGCCGTTGCGAGTGAACTCAGAATGGCTGCTTCGCTCATTCGCCTTCATTTCCATGATTGCTTTGTCCAGGTTAATATACTTTATAAATCTATATATTTATAATTACTGTGTGTGCATGCAAAAGGGAGATTGTAATCTTAAAGATTAAAATCTATTAATTGTAAATTATCGCATTTCAGGGTTGTGATGCATCAATCCTGTTGAATGATGCACAAGGCGAAAGGAGTTCAATCAGTAATGCCAACTCCGTCAGAGGATTTGAAGTCATTGAGGCTATCAAGGCTGAATTAGAGGAGCAATGTGCCCAAACTGTTTCATGTGCTGACATAGTTGCAGTAGCAGCTGGTGATGCATCCGTTGCTGAAAGTAACTTTCAGTTAGTAATCTTCAAATCCTTTTTAGCAGTATGTGCTGCTTTTATTAGCTGACAATGCGCAATCTAAATGTAAATATTTCGTAATATGATCTCTTCATACATAACAGGTTAGTGGACCGACTTGGCCAGTGAAGCTTGGAAGATTAGACTCTCCTACAGCTGCACCCGTAGCTGATGCCGATGCCAACCTTCCCCGCTTTGATAATACTCTCCCCCAACTGATAACATTCTTCAGTCGCAAGGGATTTAATGAAAGAGAATTGGTTGCCCTTTCAGGTATGTACTTGAATAACTCTTAATCTGTTTCTTCTTTGGGATTAATTTCTACTATATGAATTACATAAACTTCGAGATTGTCTCCAAAGACTCTAATTACAAGTTCGAACTTCAATTCTACCCAAAGACCATAAAAGGCTAAAGTCTTCGTTAATTAATTGGGATTTATATGCAGGAGCGCATACATTTGGACGAGCAAAATGCTTTTTCTTCCGTGACAGGGTCAACGGCAATGGAAATGATATTGATGCTGGATTTGCCAGAACTATAGTGGACACAGTTCCTTGTCCTGGTGATGGGTCAGGGGATGACAACCTTGGAAACCTCGACTTTTTCACTCCTGAAACTTGGGATAACAGGTACTTCATGAATCTTATTGAAAATAGAGGCCTTCTTGCATCAGACCAGGCACTTCACAGCGGCGGATCCACTGACAGCATCGTTGAAGAGTATGCCATTAACGGAGCAAGGTTCAGGTCTGATTTTGCAGCTGCCATGATAAAGATGGGAGATTTACCCCCTCCAAATGGTTTGCAAGGCCAGATACGAAGGGTCTGCAGTGTTCCTAATTGATTTGAGAAAGGATAATTCAAATTTCAACATTGTCTTTATAAGCTGATTTGGTCTTAATTTATTGTATTGTAAAATAAATAGGGGGAAACTATTGCATCCCACTGCCTTTTTTTATGTTCTTACTTAATTGTATGGTGTGATTTTTGTGTGAATGCCTTTAAATAAAAGTTGAACGTCCATTAACTTAGGACGTTTCTTCATCTTTTGATGCTGCATGAATTATTTTTGTTTTGTGAAAGTATTCTACACGAATTCAGTAAATTTCCTGTTGCCAAAAAGAAAAGGAACAGGCTTTTAACTATTGATCTAAGTAAAAAAAACAAACAAAAAGACTAATACATGAGCTGTGGAGTCTGTCTAGAGTTGAAAGCTTGCTCAAGATACAGTACTCCCCAAATTATTTCAAAAAACATAATGGTACTATCAACACTTGAATCTAATCAACAAATTAGTTCACCACATTGCAAAGCCTCCGTATCTCTCCTTGAGAACCAGTTAGAGGCTCTATATCTCCCATCTTTACCATGGCAGAAGCGAAGTCAGAACTGAAAGTTGACGGGCTCCTGCTATATTCATTAACAATATTATCTGTAGATCCGCCGCTGAAAAGTACCTGATCTGATTGAAGAAGACCCTTTTTTTGAATAAGATTCCTGAAGTAGTTGTTATCAAAAGAATTAGGTGTAACCAAATCAAGTGCTGCAAGATTTCCATCTCCGTTTCCGTTGTTAGCCGGACATTGGCGTCTTCGGGTACTTGCAAAGCCAGCATCAATATCACTTGCATTATTGTAAATCCTACCACGAAAGGTCAGGCATCTAGCTTGCCCAATTGTATGTGCTCCTGTATCCAAGACAATTCTTTAGCCATCCTGAACAGATCTAATATAAGTAGCAGAAATCCACTTCGTAGGATTAGTTAATAGAAACCTGAAAGAGCAACCATATCTCTTGCACTTAAACCCTTGCGTTCAAATAGAGAAATTAGACTTTCCAGACTATCTGTAAATCCAGGAAGGTTTGCATCAGCTAGTCTTTGGCTTGCAGAGGTAGAGTCTCTTCTCCCAAGCTTCACTGTCCATGATGGGCCACCGACCTGTTTTATATTAAGTCAAAAATAATGACCATTGTTATTTATTTTTAGGAAATACTGCAAATAATGGCCATCTAATGCAAGAAGTCTTAAGAGAATAAACAAAGGAAACGCAAGAATGTCATCACTTACAGCAACAGACGCATCCCGTGCTGCAACTGCAACGATATCAGCGCAAGAAACTATTCCAGGACATATGCTTTCGACTTGCGCCTTTGCATTGTCTATGACTTGGAATCCTCTAACAGAATTATTATTGTTGCGTGCAAATTTTTCTCCAGTCATTGAAGATGTATCGTCCAGCAAGATTGAACCATCACAACCCTTAAATGCAAGTAACCGATACTCTTCAGGATTTCAGTTCAAGTTCTGGAGAAATAAGAATAAAGCCGCTTCTATATATATATGAATAAATAAAGAAATCAATATATACCTGAACAAAACAATCGTGGAAATGAAGGCGAACGAGAGATGCTGACATCCTACGCTCACGCGAGACGGCAGACCTGATGGCTGTCCGTATGGTACTCAATGCATTAGGACATGTATTATCATAGAAGTTTGATGAAAGTTGTGCATGGGATTGCATGCTTGAGAGAACAATTAAGAATATAGTAAGAACCATGCGATTAAAAAATAAATGATGAGCCATTTATTTCGCTGCCGAATAGTGAAAGTTGGTGCTGCAAATTACAATGCAAAATTATGAGAAATGTTGGTGAGGAGAGAATGCAGAAGAAGCACGAGCCTTGTGACTATTTATAGTGTCCTATCCCAAAAGTTCGAGACGTGTTCTTTAGAGGACTACTTCAATTGTGGTTGCCTTTGATTGTCGTAACGTGAATTGGAAGCAGCCATCCACATTATGAAAATTTCTGTACTTTACTGTTTTGGCTCTTTAATTAGAGGGCCAATGGTTTGACAGAAATCAATTAATTAGAAAAATTCAATACTTATCCTATTTAATGATGCCTGGATTCTTTCAAGGTGTACAGTTCCTTTCTGCTACGTTGCTTAATATATTTAGCTATCACCACAGAGTTGAATAACTGATAGTTCTATACCGCATTCAAGTTTTAGAATCTTAAACAAAAAAATCGTAAACTTGGCAAAGGTGCAGGTACTTGTCTTGTCAAATAATTTGATTTGTTATATTGTATAGAACATCAAATGGCAAGTGGGTTTAAGAAATTCAAAGTCAAAAGGTGGAGTTTTATACTATAACTGTAATCTTATTTGCATATATTGCTTTCTTAGTTTTCCATAACAATCTTTTTTACTGTTTATATTAATTTTCTTTAATTGTGTTTAGGTAGCAGCTGCATTAGGAGATAGGGATAGCTCGACGGTAGCAGATCAAGATTCCAATGATACATCAACAGCACCGTTGTTGGCAATGCTAGTCAACAGTCAACAAGTTAGTTATGGCTGAAACCAACTCTCCCGCCAAAAGCTATAATTAGCAAGTTTGTTACCACAGCTTTAGTGTCAGCTAAGTTGGTTGTGATCTTGCTCTATATATATGAGCATTGTGTTCTATTTGTAAATGAATGAAAGTGCTCAACTTTTCACAAAGCCTTATTTTCTGTTATTTTTCATTGTTTCTCTAATTATATGACAATAGTAATTAGAAAAAGAATATAGCAGAAAATTTAACCGTTTTCTTTATTAATTTACTATATCAACATTCATAAAAAAATTAAAACTAATAATACTAGTATTAGACGAGTGAGAAAACTTTGTAGTATTAACTTACAAACACATATATATATATATAACAAAAAGTCTGACGAGTAATTTTTCTTACTGTAAATAATAGCTTAAATTCGCATAAATAGTGCCATACAATTATAAACATCTCAATTTTTCACCTTTTTCTAATAAGAGTCCCGAAAACTTAAGAAGTGGAAATATTCACTAACCCACCAATTCCAACAAACTGAATAAATAGAAGATCATCAAACCAAACTTTTGTCCATATTATTTTTGGATAATTCTTAATTATGTTTGATATATATATTATAATAAATAAAAAAATAATAGATATATTATGAGTATTTAGTGTTGAATGGTTAATATATAATTTATTATTTAAAATTAATAAATATATTTTAATAATTTATCAGTTTAATATATAAGTAGAGATATAATAATAACTTTTCGTACTTTTATGTATGTGGAATTTGGATGGATCCACCTATAAATCTTATCTAAAAACTTAAAATTGAAACTGATTAAATAAATAAAAGGCAGTTGCTCGTAACTACAATAGATGATTAATTTTCACAATAAAAGAGAAGTGGAGGGAAAGTAGAGAAGATATGGATAATAGTTGTCTCTCAGAATTTCTCACTTGACGTGGGATTTAGTAGCCAATTTTAGTTATGTGATTTTGCTCCTTCACCAGTGATCAATTCGATCTAAATCTCCTCTGCTTCTCCGATTCAAGAATTAATTACAAAATATATTTTTTATAATCAATAGGATTAAAGGAGTTAGTTTCCTTCAAATGAGTTATGGGTTGGGATCGGATAGAGAAAAGCTGAATCCACAAACTGAGGTTTAGCTTCAATGCATACTAAAGAATCTCATTTAACCCAATAACACCAAATAAGTTTCAAGTTTCAAGTAATTATGGGCAATTTTCTTTCTTCTAAATAGTCTTTTTTTTTTCCTCAAATAAATATATATCTCTTTTATAATTTTCTTATTCAAGTTTATATAAATGTTCAGTATCCAATACGACTGGATGATTATTTAATGTAAACTTTTTTTTTTAATTTACTATTTGATTCAAAGTTTATTTATTAATTTGCTAGCAAATCACAAAATATTTTTGTTATCTCTTATCTATACGTAAGGAAAAAAAAATATTATCTCCTTAATAACACCTAATATGATATGATATGATATGAATGGTCCATATATAATATCTTTTGCTTGAATGCCATGCATGTATAAACGAATAATACTTTATTTTAATGAGCTAAGTTGAATAGGGGCTGCTTTCTTTTTTTGTTATTTAGTTGGATTGAAATTAATTGTTTAGAGACAAATCATTAAAAGAGGTAGTTTTATTTGTATTGAATTTTCTAATCATTACATGTATGATTATATTCAATCAAATCAGAAAAGAAATAACTAAACTAAAAATAATAATTAAGAGAAGTCTAGAGTTGCTTCTAACTTCTAACTAATTTATTAAATTAATAAAAAATTAGTTGTTCATTTATACGTTGCATGATCATTATTATTATTATTATTTTAATTAAAAAATTAAGTCTATAAATATAAATTAATAAAAAAATAATATTTAATATTAATTTATAATATTTTAAAAATAATATCAGAACTAAATATTTTTTTACTTTTTTTAATGCTTTAAATTTTTAAATTTCATTGGTGTAATAATATAAAAATTATTTTAAGAATATTTACTAATTAATTTTAGTGTTATATAAATTAATACTATTAATATAATTGATATTACTATTTGTTAATATTAAAAATTTATTGTATAATTATAAAATAATTTATTATTGAATATAATATTAAATATATAATTTAAAATGTGATCTTTTTAAAAATAAAATCTAACTAATTAATATAGTTAATATGCTTATTTATAAGATAGAATTAGTATTATATTTGATTAAATTTTTTTATTGGTTAATATATTAAAATGTAATTAATATGCTATTTTTCATAATTAAAATCAGTGTTTAATAAAAAAAATTATTAATCAATAAATTAATAAAAAATTTATAAAATTCTATAAAACTGAATATAATATGTCAAAAATAAATATACAAGTCAAAATTAAAATTTTATATAAGAAATTAAGCATACATTACTCCAAATTATAAATTATTTAATAAAATTTTGTTAGTCCGAATGATTTTATTATAATAAAAATTTTGAAAAAGAAAAAAAAAAAGCCAAAACCTTAAAAGATAATTGGATAAAGGGTCATATTCCCCTCAATTTGTGTCATTGAATCAAATAAGTCCAATTTTAACTCTATCAACAAATACACCCACAACTTCTATATTATGGCCAAATGCTCCCTAAGTTTGTCTAATCTATTTTAGCAAGTGCGTGTATCCCACTTGCTAAAGTTCTATTAAAAAAAAATTGTTTTTAGTTTTCTGTAACAAAGAAAGCTTTTTTATTTGAAAAAAAAATAAAGAAAGCTTTTTGTAATCTTTAAAATTTAAAGAAAAAATCTTAATTTTTCAAGTTAAAAGGATTTATGTTTCTTTTTTCCTTCAACATATAGATTGTTGCCGCACTCATCATCACTTCCACCGCCATCAAACATTGCCACCTTCATCGCAACTTTCTTCTTTCAGTAATGGCCAATATCAAACCCATCAAGCCCGATATCCACTGCCTTTATCTCTATCATATCATAATCTATTACTACCAACACCACCATTATTATTGACAAAATTGTTCTCTTTCACAACTGCTCTATAATTTATCTGTTATTGCAATCTTTAGTGACAATCCCATTATCAGCAACACCACCACCATCACAAAACATAAAATTTTCTTGCATACAACTGAATAATCTGTTGCTTGAACTGATGCTCCTTTTCTTTTTTCTTTTTTTCTTTTTTTTTTTTTAATTTGAATCGAAGCAGAAAAAGAAAAAGAAGCCTTTATAATTTGAATAAAGAGAGATGTAGAGATTATAGCATATTGAAGAATCCATTTGTAATGGGCTTATGATTTGAAATAACCTGATTTTACAGAGCTTATATTTAGACTGTAATTTCTTACAGTCCTTGGCTTTTGAATTGGGTGTTGAATAAAAATGGTAAAAGTTTACAGTATAGAGGTTCTTGTCGAAATAGAGGCTGTAGTGGTGGTCATCCATGGTGGCATTGATGATGAAGTCGATGGTGGGTACTCATTCAACTCAGAACAAATCAAATTGATGAAGCAAATAGTCAAGCCAATGAGTACCATTTTGCTTTAATTTATAATCAAATTGATGGAAATAGATAGAATTTAGTTGATTCGTTGGCAGCAAATGCAATGTGAGTTTCAAGATCATATTAAATCTTAGGTAATAGTGAAATAGAATAAGCTAACTGATGGAATAGGAAGATTTTGATAGTTTTGATTTGCTGGGATTTGGAGATGGAGAGATGAAGATTACTAGTTTTTTTCTTGTTATTCAGTTTAGACTTTTCGACTTTCCCACTATCCAAATAAACACAGCTTTAGATAAACTCTGCACGTACTCTAATTTCTAAGATGCTATATTATTACTATTCTTTTTTAATGTTAAAAATAATCAGTCGCTCTTTATTAAAAATGTTTAGCACACTTGCTTGACTCAGTCAAAACAAGGGGTTATTTGGCCATAAAATAAAATTATGGGTCTATTTGTTGGTAAAATTAAAATTGGATCTATTTGACCTAGTGACACAAGATCAGGGGTGTATTTGACCCTTTATCCAAAGGTAATTGCTCACTGGGGTCTGGCCCAATCAATGTTAGCAACTCAGAACAGAAATGAAAATAGACCTTGTTATTTGTACTACAATTTTATGAGTTCTGAATGCGTTTGTTTCTCTGCCGTCGATGATGAAATTAAAAGGGTCCATTGGGTTTAATAGAAGGACCAGGATCACACTTATATATGGGCTCTTTCTTTGTCTCAAACAGCCGAAAGCCCATAAATGAAACCGACACCATTTCAGCTTTTTCCTTGGGTCCATTAGGGTTTTTTCACTAACATTAAATTGAAGGTAGGTTAGTGGTTTTTGGTTTTCTCTGAGACTTTACAGCACCAGCGGCAGAGCGGCGAGGTCATCAACATCACCATTTGTTCGTCATGGTTCTCAAGTACGCACCTATCTGTCCCTTCATCTCTTCGATTCGATTAAGCTTTGTTTTATAGATTTTAGATTGATTGCTGAATTTGTTGTGCTCATTTGTGCATTAGAAGTAATTGTCACTGTTGTTTGTTTAATTTCTGGTCCTTATCGTGATGATTTTGACTATTTATTAAAAAATGAATCAAACTTTACTCTCTATTGGTTAGGGTTTAGCTCATCAAATATCAAACTTTATGTTTTCTTTTTGAAATTAATTTTTCATAAAATAATCTGGTAGGTTGCGTTGTTAGTTTTGTTGATTATTATTACTGCTATTTCTTTTTAGGAAAAAAAATCCACTTTTTTAGTATGGTTTCCTTGATTTTGTTGGAAAGGCTTCATTATTGTTACTTCTTCTTTTTTTTTTTTTTTGTAGTTTTTATGTTAAGGTTTCAATGTCTAATGTACTATGTGGCTATGTCCTATTAGGACTGAGCTTTGCCGATTCAGCGGTGCTAAGATTTACCCTGGCAAGGGTATCAGATTTATTCGATCTGATTCTCAGGTGATTTTTGTTTTTCGGACGCTACACTTCTGTTGTGTTATAGTTATTGTATTGGAAACTTAACTATATATATATTTGATTTCCCATCGATTGAGAATGACCTAAATTTACTATTTGTAATTTTTATTGATGAAGGTTTTCCTCTTCGCCAATTCAAAATGCAAGAGGTACTTCCACAACCGTCTGAAGCCTTCAAAGCTTACCTGGACTGCCATGTATAGGAAACAACACAAGAAGGTACTGTTGATTTGAATCTGCCTCTCTTGCTCTCGCTTTCTCAACTCACGATCACGCGCATTTGAATTGTTAATCATTTTTTGTTTATAGGATATTGCTGCTGAGGCTGTTAAGAAGAAGCGCAGAACTACCAAGAAGCCATACTCAAGGTCTATAGTCGGTGCTACCTTGGAGGTTATCCAGAAGAGGAGAACTGAGAAGCCAGAGGTCCGGGATGCTGCTCGTGAAGCTGCTTTACGGTATGCTAATTCTCATCTGTGGTTTTCAGAGCAATGGTGTTATAGTCATTCTCTGTAATATGCATATTGATCTCTTCATATGCTTTACATGATAAGTGCTTCTTGTGATTTTCAGTGAAATCAAGGAGAGGATCAAGAAAACCAAGGATGAAAAGAAGGCAAAGAAAGCTGAATTGGCCGCCAAGACAAAGACCCAAAGCAAGAGTAATGTGTCTAGAGGTGCTGCACCGAAGGGCCCCAAGCTTGGTGGTGGCGGTGGAAAGCGATGATTTCCTTTTCCATTTATGAAGTAGCAACAAATGAAAATTTTGTTATTCCATATTCGTGTACGGATAGTGTGAACACTTTGTTGGTCTTGTATTACATCTCTTTACAGATTTTCTGAATCTAGTTTTTTAATTGATATTCTATTTATCATAAAGGCTTCTTAGAACATTAACTGCTGTCTAATAGCATTACCATTGTTTTGCATTGATATCTTTCTGTGATGTGTGCAGCTGTGAATTGTAGTTCTTCCCCAGTTCTGAGATCTAGTAGGTGCACAAGGATGGAGAAACGAGGCATGTTTTTATGTTTTTTCTAATGCTCAGTTTGGTATAATAAGGCATATGTTTTTGCTATTTCCGGTATCAATACAGCTTGACTTTGGAAACTTCCTATAGCACAGTCTAAACTTAATCCAGGACAACTGGCTGCTGCCTGGAACTTTCTTTGCTCCTTGGTTTTTATCTTTTTTCCCAATTCCATGGATTTGTCGTGCAAGCCTGAGTCTGAGTAGTGAGTACATGTTGGCTTAAACTATATAACAGCGTCCATCGAAGGGGTTCAAATCAATGATATGCTCTACAGCATATTTTCCCACCAGCGGGTTCCAAGTTCTGAAAATAGAATCCGCATCAATTTTATTTCTCTCTGTACAAGTTTCAATCATTCCTTGATCCAAAGCAGCCAAATGTGAACCCTTTTTTTGCCTTCTGCGCTTGTTAATTATCTCCATGCCCATCAATCATAAAGTTAAAATTATCAAATCCACAGATCCAGATTTCGCAAGTATTCCAAGAAACCGAATCCCTTTCTTCCATTTGATCAAAAGTCTCAACGATTTAATTAGTCATGCAATTCAGACTTACAAACTTCTCTTGGGCATTCTAGCAAATGTAAGCATTCGTTCCTCTATAAAACCTGAGTCAACCAGCCCCCATTAGTGGAATTCCCGGAAACAGCATCTAGGCGAGCAAATTCAATAGCTGAACAGAAACTAATCAAACTGTTTTGTGCAAAACATCTTTGCTTAACTTGAACTTAAATACTAACCCAGGTACCTGTTCAATCTCCTAATAGCTTTAACTAGAAATCAAGTTTTCAAAAAAAAAAAAAAAGTCAACCGGCAAAGAATTGGCATTACAAAGCAAATTATACAGCAAAAAGAGCTCCTTTTTCAGTTTTCTCACTCTGTGTATAGCCTCTAATGAGCACATTATAAGCAAATGTATTTGGGTTATTATCAGGATCGAAGATAGATTAAGAATATGAATATCTGTATAGTGAGACATTGAGGAATAGCAGGTGGGTAATTTGGCCTAGTTTAATGAGCTTAGCTTGAACTGTTATGGTGTACTTGCAGAATTCTAAGGGGGAAGGCTTTGTTGGAGAAGAGCTGATGTGTTGAACTGGTTAAAGGGTTTCGGAGGGTTTTGTGGGGGAGAGAGATGGCGGGAGAGCGGATGATAATTTCAAATGGTTGCTGAAACTCAATTCCGGAGTCTAGCCAAATGCTTACGGGTTGGTGGCTCGTGGCCACAAAATAATAAAATTAAATTTAAAAACATCCAATCCATTAATTAGAACCAACATAAATAACTTCAACTTTACAAGAAACAAAAGAAAAAATTACTCTCTAGAATTCCACATTTGCTAGTTAATATGTTTCTAAACCGGTAGAAAAAGAAATAAATATAAAAAATTATAATATATGTAATATCTGGAATTTTTCCCTTAATAATAATTATTATATTAATAATGAATTTTTATTTAAATCAATTTTATTTTATTTTTATTTGGTTTAGTTGGAATGAATTAAATAAAATTTTAATGCTATATAAATAAGGAGTTGTTTTCTATATCCTATTAGTTTGAATTTTTAAGAAATTAATTAAATAAATTATTTGAGAAATAATTATGTTTTGGTTATTCAAATTTTTTCCAAATATATATATATATATATATATATATATATATATAAATATATATATATAAATAAAATTATTTTGAAAAAATTTGGAAAAAGAAAATTTGTAAAGGATGTTTTTATAAAAGAATTTTTGGGGAAATGGGTATTTTATTTAGCTAGTGGTATTAAATTTTAAGTTGGAAAATAGTTAGCAAATTAATTAATTAAATTAATTGTATGTTAGGACTAAATTAAAAATTTATTTTGGGATGAGGATTAAAAGTAAAATTTTAGTATTATATGGCGGTTTAATGAAAATTTGTATGTTTGGTATTTTTATAAATAAATATGTCGGCCAGGGGTATATATGTAATTATGTATTTTCAATAATTTTTAATTTGGCCCAAATTAAATAGTTAGGGGCTTAATTGAAAAATTAAAGAAAAGTTTAGGGGTTAATTGGAAATTTTTCTGGGCGAAATTGCAGTAATTAAAAAAGTTGAGGGACCAAAAGGTAAGAAAAGAAACTTCAGGGACTAAATGTCGATATGAAGAAGAAGAAAAGAAAAGAAGAAATCGGGGAGAGAGAGAGGAAGGGAAGGAGGAAGAAGGAACCGAGTCAGACGCCGATGGCCGACCGGGGGAAGCGGTTGGCGATGCGCGAGGAGGAAGGTGGCCGAAACTTCCTTGCCGTGCGGCCGATTGATTTTGGTGGCGATCGACTTTGGTGGCCGGAGGAGGGAGTTCCGGCGAAGTAGGTGGCAGCCGTGTTTTCTGGCTTTTCCGGTAAGCTCCGGCGGAGGATGGATGATTAGAGGACATATCCTGACTCTCCTCAGCTCAAGCTCCGCAATGGCACCGGTTTCGTGGCGATCAGACTTCGTTTGCAAATCGACGGCTGAGATCGTTCGCAAATCTCTCCGGATGATTGGGGATTAGATCGGAAAATCAGAAGCGGGGATCGTCATCAGCGCGTCGTTTCGAGTCTGATGGTGTGTTTGGATCGTCGATCGGACTCCGGTGACTGGAGGCAAGTCGACCAAGCGATCAAGCGTCTCGGTAATTTTCTCTGGCCCGTTGATTTTGAAATTCTTTGATTTAATTATGTGTCTATTGAATTGTATCGTGTATTAAAAAATATTTGTGTGTTAAAATAATTGCTTGTCGGACTGCCTGCCGTAATCGTGATTCTGTGCTGTGTGGGGAATCGGAAAAAATAGTGAAGTCTTGGGGACCCGACTCCTATTGTATTAAATTTTTGAATATTTGAAAGGTTTTTCTGGCAGGTCCTGGACCCGTTTTACGGGGTATAAACGTTCGTATTTTAGAGGAGGTTCTGCTGAATTTTTGGTAGAATTTACGCGAGTCATGATTCTTAGTCAGTTAGTCCTAGGAATCTAGATCTAGGGTTAATGGTCAATTGTTTCAGTGTTATTAATTAATTATTTTTCATGATTAGATGATCTGTCAGTTCGGCTCGCTCCACCTGAGGCATCGGAGCAGAGCTAGGAGGTCGTCAAAACTGTGAGTTAAAGTCATGTATCGGTTATGCACGTGTCATGCATAAATTTTTTAATTTGCTATCGTGATTATTTTATTGCAAGTTTAATTATTAATTTAATTATGATTCATATGTATTATGTTTTTTAATTACTATTCATGTATGTTCTTTCTTTATCATTGATTTTATCATTGTATGATGACTCGGGATGGGATGACAGTAGAACATAAGAGTTTGATGAGTGTTCCGGTATAAATCTGAGAGTGAGAAAAGGATAAATAGGTAAATTTAAAAAGAAAAGATTAGGACTTGCCCTGGTCGAGCATCGCTCTCTAGGCTTAGTAGAGTGTGGTTGCCGGAGTAAAGGTCCCTAGTCGAGCATTGCTCTCTGGGCGCCGGCTTATTTGAAAACCTAAGTGACCAGACTGGAGGTAAGGTCCTTGGTCGAGCTTCGCTCTCTAGGCGCCAATCTTATTGGAATAATAGAGCGGAAAGGCTAAGGTTGATAGCGAACATTAAGTGACCGGACTGGAGTTAAGGACCCTGGTCGAGCTTCGCTCTGTGGGCGCCAGTTCTGTTGGAATGAGATTAGTCGAGATGTCAGTGTTGAGTTTGATCGGGATGTTAGTGTTGGGTTTAGTGTTCTACTATAGTACTCTATCCCGTTGTGTGTAAAAATTATTGTATTCAAGCATGACATGATATGTTTGTTTTTACATGACTTAATATTTATTTCAAATTAAATAAATGTATTATTGAGGTGTTTGCAACTGTTTTTAGATATATGATTTTAACTCACTCTCGAGACTGACAGTTTCAATTTTACTGTTTTTCAGATCCGTGACTATTAGTCTTCCCCCGACTCTTATCTAGTAACCCGACTCCTTCATCATCGGGTGGTGTATTTGATTTGGTATGTTAATTTGTAAAATCTTAGATTCTCTGCAGTAGTAACAGTAGATGTATCAGATGTAATTTTCTGTAATTTCGGGTTTCGCCTAATTTTTCTGGCAGACCGAATTAATTATATAAAATTTGATTGTTAAGATAATTTATGACATCAATAATATGATATGACATTTAATCGAGTTAGTGAGTGTCAGGCTTACTACGGATTCAGTGGCTTTACGTCTACCCATTCTCTAGTGCCGGTCACGGGCCTACAGATCGAATCGTGACAATATAGTTTCACCATTTTACAGCTTTAAGTATTATATAATTTTACTGATTGTTTTTTTAGACAATAAAAGATATATGATTACAAATTATAATAAAATAAAATTTACCATTAAAAAGTTTTGATCCGCAAGGATTTAATTATTTTCATTCCAATCAACTATATATTGCTTGTGTTTGATAATATGAGTTTAGAATTTGCAGCTCATAATTTTGTTGTTTGACGGTGAAATCACAATTTAAAAAATGATTGATTTGATAGAATTGCTTTGTATAGTTCATAATTTTATTTGATCGATTACTACAAACCAAAAATAAAAAGAGAAAGCATTAACTTTAATGAGGTGTCATCAATTTAATACTTTTTTTGAAATTAAATTTATTAATTAAGGTGAGTTAAACAAATAAGAGTGTTACCCATTAAGAGATTTGAGTTTGGATTTAATTAATATCAAGATAAATAAAACTAGACATTTAATTAGTTGGAATTTGTCTTTATAAGTTATTTCTACTTCTTATTTCTTTAGTGACAGGAGATCTCCAACAATACTCGTCCTACTGGTGTTTGCAGTGGGCCATCCCATGACAGTTTATGTGTGTCCCCTTAGAGATATGATTTGTTTGGTAGCTGAAGCTGATCATGGAGTAAAATTCTTTTTTTTTTTTTTTTTAAATGACATTTTAATTTTTGTCCCCAACCCCAACATTATTTTGCGCAGTTGTTTGCTGGTTGACCAAGGTCTCATCATATCGACGTCTCATTGTCCTACAATTATAAATATTAAACATTGAGGGTGGTAGTGAGGTGCCTTTCATATAAACATACATATGGAGGATGGCGGAAGGGAGTAGCTTTTAAGCATAAATTCGTGGCCAACAACCAAAGCTGCCAAAGTTCCAACTCTCACGCAACAAAACACAAAAACAATGATAAAAAATATATATATATATAGATAAAGAGGTATTGGTAATATTACTCGTTCTATACACGCAATCATTTTACAGTTGGATCATGCCATCTTCACCACTCTCTGCCTGCCTCTTCCAGCACAAAACTCCAATTGCCGTTGCTTCCAACTGCATGATCAAGATATCCGTAATATAGGATTTTTTTTTGGTAGGGAAGAAGAAGAAGATGATGATGATGGATAACTTGGTATTGAGTAGTTCTTTTAAATTCCGAAAAAAAAGAAGAAAAATTTGACTATGCTTCCATGATCAACATGGTCATATAAATATTTTCCTACATTTATATAGCTGCTTGATCACTTGTTTAACTGTCCAACAAAGTCGTTTACCATCTCATTATGTGACCGTTCCACCACACATCCTAAAACTAAGAAAAAAATAATTTGTAATAACTAATACTCCACAGATAATAATATAACCTATTTTTTGATAAAACTAAGAAACAGTTTCTACTATTTTTCGCTTAACATGGATAACGTAAGGTACAGTTCTATTATAGCTTATGTCAATTACATTACCTCTCGATTGAGTTAAAAGTATGCTACTCAGCATTTATCGTTAACTTTCCAAATTGCCAAACTTTTAAACATATGATAGAAGAAGGACACTGCAAATAATGCCATTAACCATAAAAAGATGCAAATAATGCCGTTAGAGGTGAAAAAGAGCATCTCGAGCAATAAGAAGCATGCGTTTCTTAGCCACTTTATCTACATGCGAGAAATATGTTAAAAGGCACCAAAGTCTTCATAACTTAGAAGCAACGACCAAAAGCAAGAAACTAATACAGTGTGTTTCAATTATAAGCATACAAGAATGGCTGCCTGAATACGAGGAAATAATGTATTGTTCCAAAAAAAAAAAAACACAAAAGCATATGACGAAATGTAAAAGGAAATATAAGGCTTCCTTTTTCTTCTTCTTCTTCTTCTTCTTCCTTTCTTTTTCTTTTTCATTTAAAGTTTGCCTCTTTAAACAAAATTTTCGCTACTTTAAAACAGGCATGTATCTATCATAGTGGAAGATGATTTTCTATAACTTAGATATGTTGAAACACCTTTACATAAATAACTAATGCCTTGACTTATCAATAAAAATAGACATTGGAGCTCCACTCTACTAAAAAGAAAGTAAAAAATTATGTGCATAAAATGTGTTGCTCCATCTTCTTTTAGTTAACTTTGCATATATATATATATATATATATACACACACACGTGACAAAACCGTGTGGACAAAGTCCAAGTTTTTGGTGAGTTTTATATTGGGATATTACAGCTTACCTAAATCATTTGTGTTAACAAATTTGTATAAAGTTCTTGCAATAGAAACGATAACAGTAGTTGAGGAAGATATATATATATATTTAGTTCTGTCCGCAACCAAATATTATTTATGTCAGACCAATTTTCACTTCCACTTATGATTTATCTTTGACTGCTGCAGTCGAATGCACCCATTAACAACTTTTGGTTATTAAGTCCCCTTCTCATATTTCCAATTGGCATCGCGTCACCCCCATTTATCATCTAATGACGGGACTAATTTGTTTTATCTATTTTTCCTTTTAAAATATGTGTATTTTCAGTTAATTTAAAGTACAATTAGTCGCATAAAATTAATCTGAATACAATTATCTGTCCAAGATAAAACATGTCAAAATTATAAAACTTTTTTAAAGAGAAGTTTGATATCAGAATAAATTTAAACTGCAACAGACTATGAATTTTCTTTTCCCATTCAAGGGTTAGGTATACTCAGTCCATTAAAAACAGGAATGTATATATATATATATATATATATATATATATATATAAAAGAAATTGGAATCTAAGCTCTTTACTAACTATTATTGATGGTCAATTGGTCATGGCATGTGATGTTCGGTGACTCCATCAAAACCACTAAACAAAGCTGCATAATACGCAGTAGACGCATAAACCACCAGACACAGTTAACAGCCAAGCCCACGTAGTTAAACCCACCACGATTCACGAACCGTACAGATAGATCGAGAGAGATGGATTACATATGGACTGTCTGCCTTGCAACGGTTAAATCCTTAAAAAACTCAAAAAAGAAGGAAAAAAAAAAAAAGAGTGAAAGAAAAGGGAAACTTCCTTTCTGTAGCTAATAAATAACGCATCTTCTGATTTCGTTCATCAGTTCCCTTACAAGCTACTTCTTTTAATTTCCAACTCCTACACGTATATAAATAAACTCTCTCGCAGCCCTTTATTGTTTTCAAGTTCAATTTCATATCTTTACCCAGAGAGTAAGAGCCACACATAGAGAGAGAAAAGATGGCAAGTGGGGATCTTGAAAGGGGGAGAGTGACAAAGAATAGAGGTTACAACAATAATACAAGTTTTTACTATGTAGAAACCTCTGATAAGCAATGGACATCATGGTTAATTCCTACGTTTGTTGTTGCTAATATTGCTGTGTTTATTGCTGTCATGTATGTCAACAATTGCCCCAAAAATAATCTGGGTTTTGAAGGTAATTGTGTGGCTAAATTCCTTGGTAGACTCTCATTTCAGCCTTTGAAAGAGAACCCTTTGTTCGGTCCATCTTCTTCCACGTGAGTTTTTGTGCTTTTGTTATGTTCAAAGTTTTGATTTTTATTGTTTCTCTGATGTGTTTTTTTTTTTTTTTTTTTTTTGAATTAGCTTATTAATTATTTCCATTCTACTAGGTTTATTTCATTGTGATTAATGGGCTTGTGAAAATTTAAAAAGGTTTTATGTGTATGATACATCATCTATTTGAAGTGTATGTTGTAAAGTTCTGATTTTTATTGCCTGTGTTCTATTAATTCTGCGAAATCTTCTGCTTCTTTTTTTAATACTTTCTGTGTAATTCCATAATTGAATATTGATGGTTTTCTTGAATTGTTAATTAATGATTTCTTTGTATAGACCGCGATTTGTTTATTGATTTTAAAGTATCATTCAAAGGCAAAGTTAACAAAGAATTGGTCTTGCTCTATTTTGAAACTTTGGGGTATCTTGTAGTTCATTTCAATTTGTTATACTTTATTTTACTTCCGAGCACAATGTAGATCCTTGTTATGTTGCATAAGATAGCTTCTGTTGCACATTGCAGATAATTCTGAAGTATTGTTGGAGTATTGTGATATAAGTAATAGGCTAGCTGCGTTCTAATCTTGTTCTTTTACTTTTCCATGTGTATAACTATAGCAGTTTTCTTTCAGTCATAATACTGACATTACCAGAAGATTTTTACCATTATTCCTCTGCTTGTTATGCTGCAATTCACTTGTGGTGACAGTTATTCATCTAGTACACAGAATCATGCTTCTTTATTCTGGCGCCTTTTATATTCAGTACTTCTGCAATAGAAAGACTTGTGACTTCAGAGCTTTAATATTTTGCAGATTGGAAAATATGGGAGCCCTTGAGTGGAACAAGGTAGTGCATGGGCATCAAGGATGGAGATTAATAACTTGTATGTGGTTGCATGCAGGAGTTGTTCATCTGCTTGCAAATATGCTCAGCTTAATCTTCATTGGGATTCGTCTTGAACAGCAATTTGGATTTGGTACATGTTCTCCTTTGATATTCTAAATTTCACATGAAATAGGAAGAGGAAATTTACAGGTTAAACTGTCACGCATTCTAACATGAGTTTTGGATAATCTTGCAGTGCGAGTTGGGCTAATCTACCTATTAGCAGGATTTGGGGGAAGTATATTGTCTGCCCTTTTTATTCAACGTAATATTTCTGTTGGTGCCTCTGGTGCTTTGTTTGGCCTTCTTGGAGCAATGTTATCAGAGCTTCTTACTAACTGGACAATTTATACTAATAAGGTCTCTTATAAATCCTTAATTTAGTAGCTTCAGTTGTGGAAACTGGTTTCTAGTATTTGTACTTGACTCATGTTCTTTTCTTGGTCTTGTAGATTGCAGCTCTATTGACCCTTGTGATCATAATTGCCATCAACTTGGCTGTTGGAATTCTTCCACATGTTGACAACTTTGCGCACATTGGAGGTTTCTTGACTGGATTTTTCCTGGGCTTTGTTATATTACTTCGTCCACAGTTTGGGTGGTATGAGAGCCGGCATCTCCCTGCTGATGCTCGTGTAAAGTCTAGGCACAAGGCTTACCAATATGCATTCTTGTTGATTGCCGTGGTTTTACTCGTTGCTGGGTAAGTTCTAATATGAAGGCCATATTTCTCATTATGAAAATGGATGACCTAGATAGATCTGATTCTGATGCTTATCAGCTGAATGAAACTTTTTGTTTTAGTTTACAATTGCAAGTTATAGATTTGAAACTATGTGAATTGGCATAATGATTTCCTGTTACGACGACGGACATTGCAGTTTTACAGTGGGATTGGTGATGCTGTTTAGAGGAGTGAATGGAAATGATCACTGCAGCTGGTGCCATTATCTAAGTTGTGTGCCTACTTCAAAGTGGAAGTGTGATAACTGATGAGTCTTGCTTGCACCTTTTTGTTTCGTGGACAAGATTTAGGAAACCCTGTTATTGGATTCATTTTGTTTCTTTGTTTTCCGGTTTACTCTCTAACCTGTTCTTGGATTTCTATTTATTTTATTTTGTTCATCTGTTTGGGATGCTTCTACACTTGTACATGAATAGTATATGCTACTGGGTTTTACCTTGGATATAAAAGGAAGAGGTAATGTTATATATAGATGTTAATGGTTTCTCATTCTATTCCCGTCAAAGAATTCGTGGTGTAAGCAGCCGACTTTTCATTCGCATCTTGGAATGTGGGCTGGTTTTTCGTCTGCCTCCGGCAAAAACAGAAATGGCAATAGCGAGTAATTCAGCAAAAAGGAATCCAAAATACAAGGATGGCGTCGCCCGGATTCGAACCGGAGACCTTCAGTGTGTTAGACTGACGTGATAACCAACTACACCACGACACCTCTTGGTTGTCAATGGAGTTCCCAAAACAAGTATATCATAGAAGAAAACTCTTGGTTGTATTCTAATTAATATATCATCTACCTACTATATTCTTTGATTTAGGATTAGGATAGTGACTGTAGAAGCACGTCCTCACATATTTATGATTGTGTAATCATTGGTTTCTGACATAAAAATTAATAAATTTTTTTATTTTCCTTAAATATGTGATCACAGTAGACGTAGTCACTTTTCTTTTTATTATGTAGTTTTCTTTGTGCTATTAAAAGAAGTAGTTAACTATTCAGCCAATGGTAGTACAGAAATTACAAGGGCATCTTTTCAGAAGATCTCCAACATTTTACTGAGAAGGAGGAGGCCAAGTACAAATAATATTTAGGTAAGTGGAAGAAGTGAGGGGCCATAGCTGAATCAGAACCATCCCCTAGGATTTCTCAATGTTTCCATTAGATAATAAGGTTTGTTTTGGTTCCAAAATCGCGGTCAGCTATTCACATTTAAGAGAAGCAGTTTTTCTATGTCATAAAATAACATCAACATGAACCAATAAATAACTATGTAATTACACATGATCATTTATAAAGATTACGTTTGGCTAATAATTGACAACCCACGTGCAATTTATTCACTCTGTAAATTTTTCCAGCCAGTGACTAATTAATTGTTAACGGAGAAGAGCAGTTTCCATTTCTTCCGTAACCTCAAGGGTCCAGTACTATCTCTGACTCTGAGCTGGAAGTTGGGACATGTTATCACCACAACCACCGACATCATTTTTCCTTGCCAATCTCATAAAAATGCTATCTTGGAAATCTCACGTACCTCATCCTTACGCTACAAATATGTAATAGGTCCAACTAGTTTTGATAAGATTGGCCTCCTTCCAAAAAAGGGCACCTAATGGTAAGTACCCAGTAACTAACATCTTTTAGCATAGACGCTAAAGTGTACATCATCTCATCAGGAATGCATGCTGGAACTGGATTTACAAGTTGTTTGTAATGATTTAACACGACCGTGTGTGCATAATCCTAGAATACAAAGCACCATTATTAGGATAACCTTCATCTTTTGCGCACAACTGTTAAAAACTATGCCAGACTTGCCTTGATATAGGAAATAGATACACTTAAATATGAGATATCACAATTGGATTCTTAGTGTTTGGTCAAATTACACATATCAACTAACATCAAAAACTTAAGAACGCAACTTAGACAAACTAGCAGTCTATGTATTAACCAAGTCACATCAGTTAGCCAGATTAGAAGCTATACTCCCCAAAACTACAGTCCTTCAAGAGTAAGTACTAGTATCTCTGCCCGATTGGCATTCCAAGTTTGTCCAATCGACCAGATCCTGGGTATGCTTTGCTGGCAAAGCTTGCTCTCAGAGCTGAAGCTCTCTGTGCACTGCTCGATCTTATGTCGCCAAAGCCGTGTATTGAGTACCTTTTCATCGAACTTGATCTCTCATATTGCAGCCTTTGTTTTGGAGCACTGAGGGATCTCACTTTAGCCCTTGAAGATTCAGTATAAGACATGTAATTTGGAAAGTAGTCTGAATAACCACTTAAAAAACTTGTTGAGCCATCACTCTTACTAGGAGTGAAGGGACTTCTCCTCCCACTGCCACCCCTTGATGATGCAGAATAGAACTGTGGGCTATTTTCAGCCGTGCACAAGGCCTCCTCATCCTCCCGAGGAAATTTCAACGGTGTTAAAGATTGGACTTCACAAGATGATGGACTTGGAACTGTTTGATGGACTATCGAGTCTTTTGAATTTGTGAAGCTATGGCTATATTGATCTGGGGTTGAGGTTTGAAGGGAGTGAAAAAGGTTTCTGCGCTTAGAAGTGAAGTGGGGTTTTCCAGTATCGATTTCAAGGATCTTGTCACTCTTTTCATCATCTAAGGTCCCACTTCTCGCCGAAGGCACTCTTTGTTCCCATGATCTTTCATCCATTCGACGATCTGACCAATTAAAGGATATGTGTGCTCTGTCTTCATCACCGATTTCCATGCCAATAGATTTTGATCCAATCCTCTGAACATTTGAATAGAGTGTATCAGGCATGGATTATTACAATTGAATGATTCACCAGACAGTCGGAAAGAGAAGCAATGATACCTTGAGAATTGATGACTGTTCATATTTTCCACTCCTAGCTCGGGTTGCATGTTCAAATTTTTCAGGGGTCGGTGGACCCTGCAAGTACTTTAGAGATTAAACACAATGACAGCACATATTAATTGACAAAAGTCAAACAGTAATCCAAGTCTATCCAAGAGCAAAATGATTAATTCACACATTCAATTATTCAATGAAACAAAACACCAGTTATAGATTCCACTGACCATTTGTTGGCCAAGAAAGTAATAGACATGCCCTTGGTAACTGTTCAAGAGGATCATGATTAATGTTTGAACCTGAATTCCCCAGGGAATGTAAATAGTGTTCACAACTACATTTAACCAACCAATTATTATTTTCACAGAAATACAATTCAGATGCACCTAGCCAGAATGTGTACGGAAGCCATGTTAGAAGTTGCAATTTATTGAAATAACATTGGCCCATTGATGAGTTAGAACCACCTTCTGTAGTTCCTATCGATTCAAAACCTTAAGATTAACGCATGCATTGATAAAGTTTGTCTAGAACCCAAAAAAGAAAAAGAAACTAAAGATAAAATAAAAAGTTCGTCTCAAGCTTTAAATAAAAGGAGCCCACAGCCCATAAAGTATTAAAATTAATTCACTTCTCAAACAGTTCCAGCAAAAAGAAATCAAACATTGGAGGGAAAATTGAATGTTGCTTACAGGGTGGTGAAAGTGAGAAGACTTGCTACTTGAATGTGACGATTCAGAGATGTGTGCACGTCCAGCACGTGCTCGTGCCTGGGCTTTCAATAATGCTTGCATTCGATGAAGCCACGCTGTAGTTCGCTTCCTCTCAATGTGACCTCTTACCAGTGCCTGAAGCCTTACTAATGCCTTTAAAGCTCGCAAAGCCCTCCTTGCCTACTTCCCAAAGAAAAACACACTGCCCAAAATTATAACCAGACTCCAAAACAGCAGAATTAGCATCTCATGGGCCAGTTTAGTTATGATCATATAGTATTAAGAGATGATTCGATGCACTATTAGCTGGAGAACTTTTACTTGTGTCCTCTTTATGCAACTACCAAAGTATGCATTTCTTTTATGCCCAGATTTATATTAACAGAGTTCCAAAATAAGATTATCCATAACAGTAGCAGGTAGCTTTGAAACTACAATCATGTTCAAAAATCATGACCCGGGATTCATCACACACAAGACCATTAGATAGACTGTATTATGCAAACCAGGCAGACTAATTACAACACCTCATTTAAAGTGGTAGCCAGAGTTGATGACTATGAACTAACCAGTTTGATATGCACATACCTAATCTATTTAATAACAATTAATATGAAACTTTTCTTTTCTTTTCTTTTTTCTGGTAGAACTTAAAATTTGAAGGACATTCTGAAAATAATGGCGCCAAGGGAAAAATTAAAAGAAAAATAAAAATAAAAAAGCATGACAACACCAGCATGAAAAATTCAAAAGAAAAAAGAAACCTTAATAAAAGAAAGAATATCTCTTTCCATCTAAAGTCTGAAATGAATGCCTGGCATTATACATCAAGAAGACAATGACATCTCACTAGCCGCCCTAAGTGGGTAAAAAAGAAAAAAGAGCAATACTTGCCTCTGACTATAATATGTACAATAATTCCAATATTAAAGGACCCAACCAACCAACCCCAAACTTCGCTTCACCCTATAAGAATTCATTTATCTACAACACTTAAGGAAACATGGACTACTTTTTCTTGTTTGGACCCACCCTAACTTCTTCCCTTATTCAAAAATAGATGGTTTATACTGTACCAAGAAGCTAAAAGGCATCAATAACACGGATAAAGCTGAGCAACTTACAATAATAATAGTCAAAAAAGAATTTATTACAAACTTCATAAAACCTTTATAAATTTAAGCAAAATAAAGACTATTATGCACTCTTTATTGTATATGTAGCTAGAGTCATGTGTAGTTAGCATCTAGTTAATATGTTATTATCAGGAAATGTCCATTAGTCCCAAATTAAGCTCCTGCGACAAAATGGTAGGTGCATGAAGCTAATATAGTGAGTGATTGGTTAATAAAATAAACCAATGGACCGGCATTGAGAAACTCATTAATTTAATTAATTAACTAGATGGTTTAGCTACAAAACAATTACCTAAATGACCCTATTAATAGCAACCGAATGTATATAATTGCCTAACAAACATGTAATCTTGAAAGTACAAGGCAAAAACAAAAAAGAAATTCGGTCCATTAAATGTTTGAAAAGGGCAACACAATAAAAAATGAAGAATAAAAAAAATTGTTAGGAGTTAAATTCCTCATATCGGGTCCACACGGGTTTTAGAGATGGTGCGCAATGCGCACCCGAAGTGCATGTTAGGGACAGCTCCTGAGATTTTTCAACAGTAAGAATCAATTATAAGGATATATATAAGGAAAAAGGTAAATGATGTATGCATAAGAAAGAGGTTTCGTAAGGATTATCGTTTTGGGCAAATCGACATAAAGAACAGCTCATATATACACGACGGAGAGAGTGGAAAAGTTAAAGAAACGACACCGTATTTGTAGGAAAGTATTCCAGAAAAATAATACCTCGAATCTTGCAGGAACTGAGAATGTATAGCAAAAAAAGCAACAAGAGAACAAAACGTCAATGTCTTTTGCTTTTTAATTGCTAGGCATTCCTCACGCATAGAAATTGAAATGATCCAGACTCCCCCAACTGGGTTTTTAATTTTATTACTTCAACTAATAAGTATAATTAAGAAATAGTTGAAAAAGAAAAAGTGTTTAACCTCTACACAAAGCTAGGAACTGCGAGATATTTCTGAAGAAAACGATCGGTAACTTAGAACTTTTAGAAGAAGAAGGGACACGTGGCAAGAATGCTAATCCCGTAAAAATTATACTACTTGTAGCCTTAAATATTAAACAGAAACCAAGAACATAATTAACAGAATGGCAAAATAGATAAAGAAACTAACCAAGTAGCCTCGAAAAGCGGATTGTATTTTAACAGCAGCTAAATCTTCACGCCAACAGTGACTATTACTGTTTTCGCTCACGTACGCCACTGCTGTATTGTTATTGTTATTAGCGACACATCTTCCGCTACTGCTCGTCAACCTAACAACCTCCGCCGCTGCATGAGCGGCTGCAACGGCCGCCTCCGCAACTGCTGCCGTAGCAGCAGCCACTGCAATCGCGTGTTTGTTTGGATCCTCTTCATTGTAAACCTCCTGGGCAGTGAGCTGTTGTGAGTGATTGTAATTGTGGCTGTGGTTTTTACTATCTTTCTCTCTGTATGATTTCACGAAGCTCCACCTTTTTGTCTCCTTGGGACGATTGGCCGTTTGTTGGTGTTGGTGGGTCTGATGGGGCGGAACCGGGTCGGATTTTTTGAAGCCGAGAACGGCTCGAAACCATTTGGAGGCTTTGCCCATTTAGTGATTTAGGAATACATGCATTTGCAGAGAGGAAGGAGAGTGAAGAGGAGAAGAGAACGTGTCGCTGAAGGTGAGAAGTGAGAGACCGAGAGAGAGAGAGAGAGAGTAGTGATGTCTTTGTTTGTTGTAGTCAGTGATGTGAATATAAACCGGCTTAATGACTAAAAAAGATTATCAACATTTCCCGAATTTTTAATTCAATCGCATATTTTATCATTTACTACCTCTTCCTAGAAAAGACCAATACTTTTTTTTTTTTCTTAACTTTTCTGTTCATTTTAGTCTACTTTTATATTTTTAATTGGATAATTAATAGTAAAGAATACTTTTTAGTTATTAATATAATTTGAAATCTTAAAATTAATATATTACTGTAATATCATATTTTTTAATTTTATTTTTAATAGTTAAAAGATATATAATGAAAATGAATAATCCAATAAAATTAATATAAATAGTAGGGATTTAAATTGTTTGACAAAATATATTTTAATGAAAAATAAAGACAATTAATATCAATTATAAAACAACTAACTTTCTTAATATAAATTAAATACAGACTGGCAAATAAAATGTTAATTAAAAAATAACTTATTTATTTTAATATATAACATAAAATAGTTAAATAAATCACATGATTTTAAATAATATTTGAATTACTAGAGATATTTAAATTTAAATTTAACTTATCTAGTCACTATATTAACTATTATAAATTCTCAATTTATATTATGATCAACTTGGTTTTGAAGATATTGATAAACAAAAATACAATTGTCATATTAAATGTCTAGAGTGAAAGACTATAATAATTTAAATTATGTGATCTAATTTTCATTAAAATAATGATGCAATCAAACTGTCATCAGCAGTGAAATATAAAAAGTTGCAAAAGTATTGAAGTGTATAATCAAATTGTTAAAAAATCAAATGAAACAGCAAGCATTAGTCCGTCAATGCGCGTGGTGATCGAAAACAGCAAATGAAACATGGGAGATGGAAGTAGAAGCTGAACCACCTTCCTCTCTCTCTCTCTCTCTCTCTTCCAAACACACTTTTCGTTACATTATGCATTTGCCGTTTCTCATATACGACAACCTCCTTCCTTCCCTTCTTCTCCCTTTATTTTTACTTTATTACCCCCGTGTTATCAGCCGTAAATGACTAGTATGCCCTTCTCATTTCGAGGACCCACTGCTTGGACCTATAACCAAGTGGACCACCGCATAGATTGATCTTATCACCAGGGGAAGAAGATCCACTTGAAAATGATAGCTTTCTCAGGAATCTCATCTCATCCCGCCCAAAATTGGTTTAATTCATTGGATACGAAAAAGATTTGAGCTATTATGATTTGCTGTTGCTTATTGCTGATTTTTCCTTTGTATACGTTTGCTACTTGATATGATGTTACCTAAAGTGAAATCAAATTTATTTCAATAACCTCTCGAAATTACTTATAACTGCTTGTGAATTCTAAATGTATAATAATGCAAGTAATTTTGTTTCTTTTTTTCTTAGAACGAGAGAAGTTTTAAATTGGAATTTCTTCATTACAATGCACCGTCATGGAGCGAGTGTGTGTGGCTGACCCATATCCACCCAGAAGGAGGAGAGAGATCACGTCATGGCGTTTCTCTATAAAGGTTGTTCACGGGTCCGGATTAAAGCCAACACAAACACACTCTGTTTCCTTGTGGACATTGAAAAATATCTTATAAAGAAAAGAAGAAAAAGAAAAAACCAAAGCTTCTGAAAACGTATCTAGGGATCTCCTAGAAATCTTCAGTTCTTGATAACACTACACTTCTTAGAATCCCATAGCCTGCCATGTTTGTCTACTCACCCCGTACTCTTCTCTTATTTCTAGAAAAAAATAAATATAATAAATAAAATGAATCACATGGTCAAGAAATGACAGAAGTGAAGTTGTTTGTATTTTGGGTTCTTGAAATCAACGGTAGTAAAAAGGAAAAAACGGAAATTAAAATGTTAGAAACGTCACAAGACAATATGTGAAGGCCCATATCAGATATGGCTTAAGCAAGAATCTACGCATAAATAACGTACCCCGACTTGCCGACACATGCAATGCAAGCCAGTTTTTCTTCCTTTTCCTTTTGGCCTTTTATTTTATTTTTCACCATCACCGCCAACGCAGACAAAGTTGCTGATGTGAAATTGTGTAAGTTAAACCATTATGATTATGGCACGTGGCATCAGAGAGTCAAACTAAAAGACCTGGTCAAATATTTTCTTTAATGGGTCAGGGGTGGGGAAACTCGGACCATTTTTTGGTCAAAATAATCTGCAGATAGTTTAATTGGAGAATGAAGAAACAAGCAGAGTCAAAGTTTGGCTGAAATGTGTTGGATGTTGGGGTTGCACAAGGTTTGCCCCAAATTGACTGATAGTAGAAAACTAGTAAACCACGTGTTTGATCCTCTACGACTAGAGTATATTTTTTGTTTGTTTGTTTGGCATTTGGTCGGTGCTCTGTTTCTCTAGCTACATCATTACTTGGAAATTTGCAAGCAAATACATTAGAAATTTCCACTTGCAAATAGAATATATAATTCTCACAAAACGTGTCTCGCAATTAGACCCGCCATATTGGTTCTTTTAGAATAATTTTATTTAAATTTAATAACTAGCACAAAAACATTAGGTTAAAAATTATTGTTTTCTTAATCTTGTCAACTTATTGGTGTAAATATATCATTTAAAATCGGTCTTTTACTGTAATACTATTGCATAGAAATGAAGCTGCGTAGCAATGGAAAACTACATCGATCAAGTAATTAAGCCACACTTTATCCCCAACGTATTATCCTAAAAAAGATTGGTAATTGTCTGTTAGCAAGTGGTAAAGATAGTGGCTAGCTACAGATAGGCCTTTTTATGAAGAAAAGCATGCCAAAAGTATGATTTAGAAATTGATTCTTCAGAACAGACAAAAAGATTAGTTCAGAAAAGGGTCACGGGCAAACTCCCTAAAAGTCCATTTATTCTCAGCCCTTGCCAATGGCTACTTTTCATTCTTTCACCAAAACAATGATAATGTTACTTCTATTCAGTTGACAAGACATAAATTTCTACACTAGAATCAAAAGACTAGCATGCTAATATTTCTTCAACAATTTAAAGAAAAAAAATTAGCATGCTAATAGCCAATTTGATGCATCTGTATGAATATCTACCGTAAACCATAACCACTTTTCTTTACCAGCAAAATCTATTCAGTCCAATGCTTCTCTTAAACAAAAGTTTTAAAATTCATGGAGTAAAATTGTAATGATTAGTGAGACAAAGTAGTATTGCTCATAAAAGAGTATGTATTTTGTATGATCAAATAATTAAAAGCCAACTTTGTACTTCAGTTTGCCTTACAAGAAAGGGGACTACGTTCCTATGTTCAAGTCCCAACACTAAAGTCCTTTGAGATGGGTAAGGGCTACCTGTTACTTAGCAGCCCATTTCCTTGCTAGCCTTTTTTTTTTTTTTTTTTCTTCTCTCAAAAAAGAAGAGAGAAAATACAATTACATTCTGATTCTCTAATCTTAGCTATGTCTACGAGTTGTCTTGTATTCTTTTCTTTTTCATTAAGATTGAAATTCTAAGTCTATGAAGAAGCTCTCTGCCTTGGAGATATAGCAACACCTCGTTGCGTTATGCTTGTCATTCGATGAATTATGTCTTCAAATGACGGACGTTCTCCAGGATCACTGCTTGTTTCAATTGATATAAAAACATTTACCATCGATTACCGAGATTCCATTTCAGAAAATTAAGAGTTAAAAAAAAATGAAGATTAGGTTAGTGTAAATAAAAAGCACCTTTGCCAACAGTCACGAATAAGGGATGCTACCTTGGGATCCAAGTCTTCTGGTAATTCCAATCTTCTGTCCATGAAGCCTACAACTCCAACTACCTGTTCAATTGAAGACGCTTGCTTAGTGAGACTTCACAAGATATTTAAGAGGCAAATTAGATTTTTTAACATGCGTATTCAGTTATATGTGTGCATATGCATGAGAAGTAATGAGAAATAAACCTGTACAGAGTTCAGATTGATCCATGGTATGGATACAGTCATCAGTTCCCACAGGATGACGCCAAAACTAAACACATCAGACCTGTAAAAATTCAACGAATACTGTTGTTACACAACAGACTTGGGTGAAAATCTAACGAGCTAAGAGAATGAAAAAGACTTCTTTAAAACTGAATGAGGTTTTAACGACTTATGCTTGAACCTCTGCCTGAATGAGTTACAACTAAATTAAGGTTTCTCATGGTGTGAGTATTCATGGTAGAACTATAGAGCACATATATGGTAAACGATTAAAGAGAGTATAGTTTCTTGTATTATCTACAATTTGATTCTTGCAGCAAATTGATGAAAGACGTCATGTAAGTGGCTATATAGGATAACAGACAGCTCAGTACAGCATTACTTTTCATTTGAAGGTTCATTCCGGAGGACTTCAGGAGCCATCCATTGAGGCTGCACCAATAAAAAAAGAATAGTTAGAAGGGCATCTGTTTCCTAACATCTCCAAAAAATGCAAAAAGATAATGTAAAATTTAACAGGCCCAGTAAATGATCATATTTGCTTTTGCACCAACTGTAATTCCTCATACATGGATAAAGTGAGTGGAAAATAATTACAGTTCCTCTTCCAGATTTTGCAGTGATGAAGGTTGCATTCTTCCACCTTGACAGGCCAAAGTCTCCAACCTGACAGAGAATTAGCTAAATCTTTAAGCAACTGCTAAATGCAAACTTTGCTTGATTAATTTGAGGGACTTGACAGATTACCTTGACGGTCCAGTTTCTATCAACAAGTAGGTTAGAAGATTTTAGGTCTCTGTGCACTATTGGTGGATTCCTGTGATGCAAATAATTCATACCTCTAGCCTGCAGTATGAAAATAAAGTCTTGACACTTGCTTTGAGAATTGATGAACTCGACCATCTTGTCTCATGCTTTAACCAATAATCACACTCTCAGAAAGATAATAAGGGAAAAATGGAGAACATACAACATCAAGGGCCATCCTCAGGCGGCGTCTTATGTCCAAGACCTGATTGTTTTTGTGAAGTGTTTTGAAAAGGCTCCCCCTGCCATGAGAAATAAAATAGTATAAGATCAATGTGCTTCTGAAAAGGCATAATACATCAGCCATATATATGAGACCAAGTAACATCAAATATCCAACAAACATATAGCAAAAAACAGATTTAGTACAATCGAATAAGCAATTCTTGAGGCCACTATAGCTATGTGAATTTAATTATCAAACAACCACTCCATCTTTACCTAAGCATGAACTCCGTGACAATGGCAAGTCGTTCCGGTGAATGCACTGCTCCCATGAATAGCAGCACATTTGGATGTCTAAGTGTTTTCATTATATCAATCTATAAGAGTGAGATCCTGCAATCAGGTGCTGCTTCCTCAAATAATAATTACAAATAACTGAAAGCTGGGGATCTAAGTACCTCCTTTTTGTAATCTTGTACAGTTTCTTCTTTGAATTGATTGCCAAAATAAAGCTTAACAGCAACATCCTGGTTGAAATTAAAAATTAAAATAAAAAAAGTCAGGCCACATTGCTTTTATTCAGAATAAGAACTTTGTAGTATTTGTCAAGTTAGTGACTTACTGATCCATTCCAAATTCCTCTATAGACAACACCGTATGAACCTGTATAGCAAAAAAGAAAAGAAAAAGTTAGAAGAATGCATTCTCCACTTTCAAAAATTCCACATCTAATTTTATTGCTAGAGGGTTCTAGAATCCCCCAATTATCACATGTAATTAAAATGATTAGATAGAAAATTCAAATTAGACAACCAACAAACTTCCAGACAGCACTTCAACAAGGAACCAAAATATTGTCAGAACCTCTGATTTGCATAGTAACGGAATCTGCTGTAAAGGAGCACATTATCAATAGATTGAATCTGTTAACTGAAGTTTACCTTGCCCTATCTCCTCTCCCAACTGTAGCTCTTCCCAGTGAATCTCACATTTTACCACAGAGTTCGAGTCTTTCTCCCCTCTGCTTGTTGAACTTCCATTGCTGCTAGAGCTCTCCCCTACACTTGGAAACTGTTTACCATCTGAAGGTCTTTGTTCATCTTCTATCTCCAGGGCTTCCACATTTGGAAAATCATTCATATCATCTAGGCACCCTAATTTGGGAAATGGATCTCCTGGTTTAGCTAACCCATGACATTCCTTACACTCCATTAAAGAGGACTGGCATCTATCGTGCAAAGCATTGGGACTTCTGCCTGCATTTACATTTGAAGATACCTTTTTATCTGCAAGTGATGAATTTCTTTTTAGTGGAACTTCTCCTTTATACTCAGTACCACTGTTATAACAGTGAGAGCTTGATGACTCTAAGCCTCTAGCACTGTATGTCTCAGTAACACTCAGGCCATTTTCTTGACTGCTGATATCATCTTCTTTTTCCTTGCAACTAATTCCTCCAATATTCAGCTTTGCTAACACCTTGGATGCCTATATCCATTTCAACCAAAATAGTTCAAAAAAATTGCTAATGGATACAGAAGCAACTTATAAACTAACCAAAACAGGATCTAAACTCAGAATCATGAGAACTGAGACTTACTAGTGCCCCAGGCAATGTTGACTTGACGTCATTGGTTTTTGTTAGAGTATGTTCTTTATCCTTGGAATTCACATTTTCGTCACATGTATCATCACCATTTTTGCGTAAAATTAGTTTTGAGGCCTGATTGATTAAACAGAAAAATGCAGAAACACTCTTAAAATGAAAACAAAAAACAGAAATGAAAAGATAGGAAACCTTTAAGAAAACCTTTAACAAAATAGTACTTAAGCACCAGATTGGAAACTGACGATGCAATCTGGGGCACAGGTGCAATTGGTGGGCGTGGATGCCACTGAATCCTTTTCCAGTTTATCCTTGGTATTCTAGCACGATCTTGTTGCGTTCTCAAGTTTTCTGAATGGGCACCATTAGACATTTGTGCATCACTTGAAACCGTGATAATACCAGAAAGCTTACCATCCTCATACAATGGGCTCTTTGAGACCATTGCCATAAATATTTCTCCAGACTTCTTCTTAAAAGGAAATCGCCCTGACCATGATTGCCCAAAACTCAACCTTTCCACAATTCTATTGAGCGGTTGACTGTATTCTTCAGATACAATGAGTCCGGCCACACTTTGTCCAAGGACTTCGGATTCTTTCCATCCGTAGAGATGTTCAGCTGAACGATTCCTGGGAAACTTATACTTCAGCAGCAAGTAACATCTAAGAAAACAAGAAAACTGTAATCTAACCCAAACCCACACCAAATAGACCGTTTTGATATGAGCAACCCTATTTGAACCAATAATAATAATAACAGAGGAAAAGGAAAGAAGAAATTGCAAGAAACCTCTAACTTGACCTTCCATCAAACACCCTCATGATAAATGTCGGCAGATAGAAAATTGCTAACTTTCCGTAACCTTTTTTAATCTAAATCTTCCTTAGTGCGAGGACTGAGTAGAATATCATGCTCGAGTCATCCGAGCATTATTGCACCTAATTAATCCAGTAGCCTTGTTGCACCTAATTAATCCAGTAGCCATTCACCATCCATGCGGTAGCACTAAATCAATGTTACACCTAAATTCAATTGAGTTCATCTAAATTCAATCGGTAAACTCGCTAACTATCTTTGTGATTTGATGTCACATCCAAATACCATCCTCACCTACAAATTTAATCTCTTATGTTGATCATACTTACTCTTTCTCTCTCTCTCTCCACCAAATTAATGGTTGAACCAGTCTAGGCTTTTGTTTTGTTCACGAGATAAAGCTAAGCTTTTGCTTATTCATGATAAATGTTTGAGACAAGCAGCGATTACTAGACACTTTTCTTTTTGTTTTTTAATCTCTTTCACAAGAGAAAAAAGCATTGTGTCTGCAAATTTCATTTCTAGACATTTGAGCTACCTGAATAAAATATAAATCTCAAACTCTTATCATGATAAGCAGTTTAATTGATGGAAAGAAAAAAAAAAAACTCTTATCATGGCAAACAAGAAAAAAAGACTATAAACCATAAACTAACCAATAAATCAATATTGAACAATCAAGAAACCACCACCAAGAAACAAATGATTCAATCAAGATTCAGAAGACACATGCATACCAATAAATAATCTCTCCAGAGGCAGCATTGCATACATGAACAGCATGTCCAATGGACTCCAAAACTCTCTTATAAGGACTTCCTGCAGCAAAGAATCCAGAAACGCATCCCATGCCGGAATCTGACGTCACTTCATCAGAATCTTGCATCACTACCTCATCATTCTTTTTTATTATTCTCTTCCTATTATTTTCATCTACCAGCTCACTAAGTTCTTCTTTCAACTTTGCATGACTCGCTTCGAGACTGATACATCGATCCGCCACGACTCTGTAAAGACTCGCCCCTGACTCATTTTCGTCTCCCGCCATTTCCCGTCTGCGGGAGATGCGAATAAAACGCTGCTGCTGTTAGAGAAATAGTTTAATATTAATGAAGGTGGTGGTGACTATTATGAGGCACTTGTTTTACTTAAATAAATAAATGATTTTATTTATATATTTTATTATTCTTCAGACTAAAGGATTTTCGCCACGTATATTTCGGCCGGCCAGAGGCAGCTATCGAGTGCGGACAGGTGTTATATTGGCCATGCAGAAAAGCCAATAGGGGTGTTAAGAAGACAGTTTCTTGCTATTGGTTAATCCTTTTGATATAGTTTGGCAATGTTTTCCAATACAGGGAAAATGTTTGACAAAAATAGCAGAGCAGCTTTTCCTTTTGTAAAGCTTGTTTGTAAAAATAATTAAATATGAATCGATATTGGCTTGTGAATAAGTTGAACTCTGAAAGTCCCCAGGAATTTTGCTTTGTTTGCTATGAAAAAATAATTTTTTTAAATGAAATAAAAAAATAACCTAGAGACTGAATAATTGCATTTGAAAATAATAATAAATAATAAATAGAGTTGCGAAGGCAGATTACAGGTTGCCGCCCTGAGTCTGAAAAGGCAGGTTAGGATAGGGTTAGGTTGCGTACACTCAACTCTATATTCAATCATTTTGCAACTTGCAGATTTGGCTTTAGTCAAATATTTGGAGAAACTATTCTTTGTGGTTGATTCTACGATTAGGTTTGTGGTTCCTTCTTCTCACACCACTTTCTTGTGCATTACATTTTTATTTGCTTATTTTTTTCTTATCACAAAAGAATGTATGGCACTCAATTTCATTAAGCAAATTAAAATTAAAAATTTCTTTAATACAGTTTAAAGTTAGTTAAATAGATTTATATTTTTACTTATTATTTGGAGTTTAGATTTTAAAATCAGTGGACAAATAAAAAAATTTATCAGTTAAATATGTATAATTCCATTATAAAATTTAAATTCAAATACAAATAATTTAAGTTAATTATAGCTAATTTAATAATTAAATTAAAAAACCTATATGTGAATCGAATTTAAATCTATCTTCCTTTTATATATAATATAATACTTAAGAACTTTTTCTATTCTAATTGAACTTGTCATGAAATTAGGTTAAATATATTAAATAAGATTAAACTTGAGCACATATATAAATATTAAATTTTAATATATACATATATCAGTTAATGAAATAAAATCACAAAGGGAGGACATTTTCATTTTATAAATTATTAGATTTTAATACAAATGATAAACTTTAAATGGACTAAAAAAAAATAAATTAATAGCATTAGTAGCGAGATTTATTATATTTGTGTAAGATATTGCTCTATCTTTGTGAATATAAATAATTCTTTTATTATTATTTACTAATAATAGTTAAATTATTAGCACGGATTTAAAACAAAAGGTTGTTCGATATATTCATGAAAAATCTAAAGACCCAATAAAATTAAAAAAGTTATTATTAATTAGTTGTTTAAATGTGCATTGCAGACCATTATTATTATTTCGATTATAAAATTAAATTTATAAATATAATTTAATATATTTTTAAAATTTAATATTAATTTATAATATTTTAAAAATAATAGTAAACTAACTATTATTTTTAAATATTTTTAATTGTTTTAAAATTTTACTAATACGATAATATAAATATTATTTTTAATATTATTTTTAATTTTAATATTATATAAATTAATACTACTAATATAATTGATATTACTATTTCTTTTAAAATTAAAGATTAATTTATTAGAGAATATAATATTTAAAAATATTATTTTTGTAATTAGAATTATTATTTAATCAAAAACTAATTTTTAGTTAATATAATATTAAAATATAATAAAGATGCTATTTTTAGAATAATCATTATTTAATTAGAAAACTAATCTATTATTAATATGTTATTTCTTAAAATTAGAATGAGTATTTAATTAGGAACATAACTTATTAATCAATAAATTAATAAAAAAACATAAAATTACACGTAAGCTTAAACATCATGTATCAAAATAAGTACTATGTTAAAATAAAAATTTATGTGTCAAAAATTAAACACACATATTAAAAAAATTAAATCTTAAAATTAATAATATATATATATATATATATATATATATATATATATATATATATATATATATATATATATTTTGTGGTGTGAAGCAGTGTCAAATCAAAATACCCAACAACCATTACCTCTCCCCGAAAATGAGGTGATCTAGCCACACCTTCCAGTATGGCTACCTTGTTACAACTTCACTCCAATCACTAGTCCTGCCTTCGGCATTCCCCTCATTGCGGTTAGGTAACGACTTCGGGCATGACCAGCTCTCATAGTGTGACGGGCGGTGTGTACAAGGCCCGGGAACGAATTCACCGTTGTATGGCTGACCGGCAATTACTAGTGATTCCGGCTTCATGCAGGCAAATTGCAACTTGCAATCCAAACTGAATACGAGTTTTTAGAGTTAGCTCACCCTTACGGGATCGCGACCCTTTGTCCCGGCCACTGTAGCACGTGTGTCGCCCAGGGCATAAGAGGCATGATGATTTGACGTCATTCTCACCTTCCTCCGGCAGTCTGCTCAAGGTTTAAAACTCAACAGTAATAACTAAACACGAGGATTGCGCTCGTTGCGGGACTTAACCTAACACCTTACAGCACGAGCTGACGACAGCTATGCACCACCTGTGTCCACGTTCTCGTAGGCACCCCTCTCTTTCAAGAGGATTCGCGGCATGTCAAGCCCTGGTAAGGTTTATATATATATATATATATATATATATATATATATATATATATATATATATATATATATATATATATATATAAGCAAGGGAAAAATAATCAAGCTAAAGTTACCATGCGGATTAGTAAATTGATAATAATTTTGTACAGTGAGTAGGAATTCAAATTCCCACAAATTTTTCCCAAGAAGAATTCAAATCCTTTTCTACATTAAATTTGGATTATTATATGTTATAATTTTATAATCAAATATCGATTTAATATTTTAGGTTTTATAAAAATAATTATTTATTAAGTAACAAAATTTCAATTATTAATTTTAAATTTAGTGATATAAAATTATGCTAATATATTTTATCATGTTATATGAAATATGAGTATAATTTAGTTTATGAAAAATAAAATTTATTTAATTTATAAAAATAAAAAAACCTATCACTTAAATGTCTTATCAACTCTATATATATGATTTTTTATGATAAAATAGTATTATTAATTTATTATATTAGTTAGCGATATTATTATAATGTTATCAAATTACTGACATATCGCTTTTATATAATAAAAAAATATACATATCACATAAAAAATCATATAAATACTAATTCAGTAAAACTAATAATATTATATAATATATTTAGTTTTACTAATGGTATAAATCAAATACAATAATTTGCTTGCGATAGAAAATACACTTAAAAAGCTAAATCACATCCATATTTTTGCCTAAAAATAGTTAATTAGAAAAACAAAATTTTTCTTCACTGACCAAAGCTTAAAATGGAGTGAAAAGAATTTATAATATTGTTGAGAGGTCATCAACCTAAAAATCACAGTGAATATAATACCCGAAAAATAAAAAAATATTTGGATTTTAATATATTGTAACTCTATTTTAAAATCTAAAAACAAAATTTAAACTCTATCTGAACCCATTATAATATTAATAAATATAGACTCAAAAACAATCATAAAACCTAATTATATATTTTTATAAATTCATTTTATTAGAGTTTGGATAAAATTGAATGATGTGGTCCGTGGCAATCCCTAAGTGAAAAGCAATGAAAAGACACGAACTAGCAATGGACCCAGGAGCATTTATATCACGAAGCCAATCCATGACTTTTTGAGCTTCGAACTCTTGATGGTACCATCTTTGAAAAGGCTACTGATGTATGATGCATCCAACTGTACTTCCACTTGATTCATGTCTTCTGTCATTTTATTTCCTCCTTTTTTTCTATCATCAATTCTTATAAAAGTAATGGATTTTTACGTAATTATAGGCATGGTCATGGAGCACTACCGGCCACCACCGCCGTTTCAAGTTCAAGGCCACTCTTAATGGGTATCACTGCTAAGACTTTTTGCTTAGTTAACCTAATAATTTAGTGTCTCTACTAATTACATTAAATCTATGTAGTTTCACAATCCACTAATCAGAAGCATAAAACTAATCATGCATTTACGGCAATTCTTCTCCAGAAAAAAGCATTTCACACCGTAGAGCAGAATACAAGTTAGTTACAACAGCAACAATATTCACATGACAGCTTGGAAAAAGCAAAATGCAACTCAAACGTACTGGAGAGACTTGCCTGGTAGTTACATTGGCATTAACTAGTCTGCATAGATAACAACAGTCATTATGCAACTAGTTGTTCTTTACAGGTCTATAACATCAGTGATCCTTAATGAATTCCCTCCCAATTTTGTATGACTACACGTTATCCAGTATCCTTATCAACATATTGCAGTCCCTGGTTCCTAGATTACCAATTAATAAGAAATGACGTACCAAAAGTAACCTCAGAGTAGAAGCCGAATGACAAACTTAAAAATATGTGAGATTCTGCTTCATTTTACAAAACTAAGATCTCTCAGCGTTTGAAAAGAAGAAAATGAAATAAGTAATCAAATATAATGAATTCTATTTTTAACTTATTTGCACCATGAAATAACAAAATGAAAAGAGAAATAAGATATGAACTGCAGAATGCCTTCCAAACTCAAACTCCCAAACTGACTCTTGCACTGATGGATGTTTGTGGACTAGTACAAAGTGTGTTTCCACATCCTCTTTATTTTCTCCCTATAGAATAAGGGTGCAACATGCAAGTTTTTGACCTACCTGCACCGCCGGTGAAGAGGCCAAGAATGTGCAGGGTCGATCAAGTTAAGCAGCAGGAAACCCTTGCCTAGTAACATTTCCTAAGCAACTGCGCTATGCTATTGATGCTCCGGAAACCATTCAGCTGGCCACCATTTTGGTCTAATAGTCTCAACCTTCAGATCATCCTGGCCCTCTATGATCAAGGACCCCAACCATTTCCATGCTTCCTCCAATCGCAGAACACCTAGCCCTCGACAACCAAGTGCACCACAAAACCAACCTTCTTACTGGATGTAGTGTCTATCACTTCCGAGCCAGGGAGCAACTTTTCCTCCACCTCCCAAATAAGTAACTTAAAAAGATTGCTTAGACAATGTGCGGTAATGGATATCATAAAAGCCAAAGGGAACAACAAACTACCTGTTCCACTATCATCTAAAAACATTAAAAGAAGCAGACGTTTGCGAATGACCCCCCCGTAGTGTGCGAGCAACAAGCTCTTGCCCCACATAGCAACCCTTGTCAAAGCTTATTGCATTTAAACTAGCAAGATTGTATTCAAGTGGAATTGCTTCACCTAACAACATAATAAACCCAGTTTAAAGGCCGGATTCGCACATTGAGTTAAACATAGGCAACTAAGTCGATGGTATATCCAAAAGGCAACCAAGGCTATGTATATCCAAAAGCGTAAATCGGAAATCGGGAAAACACGAACAAAGTAATGTGATTCAAAGTCGAGAGCGGATCAAATTCATGAAAGAAGAAGTACGCACCTTTGGAATCTCAGTTGAACCTTCAAAGAACTCCGTTCTCTATTCTCCACAATCGGTAATTTTTCTCATTTGTTTCGTGTCACCTCAACCAAAGGTGCTAAAACAAGCCAAATCATGCTAAATAAGAACTATGAAAATCAGAATCACCGTCGAGCAATGTAAACGGTCAGCAGATTAGTAGTTAGCCTCATAAGCCAAATGTCAACCGAGCACCTAAAGGTCTCACAAAGGGAGGCTTAAGAAAACTCACGTGTCCGATTAGATGGAAAGATTCCCTAAGCCAAGACAATCCAATCTAGGATCTTTAAACCATTGCCATCCATGACCATCCCTCGAGCGGATGACCTAGCAAAGACGATCAACACCGTAACCCCAAACCAACACTATCTCTCCTCGATTCATCTACAACTTTGGACGTTTCAAGTAAGGTTCCCGCCAAAGCCGCCAACAAGAGAACTCTCCGCCACATTCTCAATTTCAACCTTTGACCTTAAACGATATCCGCGTCAGAAATACCTCCACTTAAAAAATACTATTCCTAATTAGAACAAATTTCATACTCTTTGGCGTTGGCACCATTCTAGCATTACCCAAAGATCACGCCTATCGGGAAACAAGTTCTACTTGTATAGGAACATTATGGAACTCCAAATATCAGATAGTTAGATGACAACTTTGGATTTCACAAGAGAAAGGGAGCATAATTTGTTGGCATACTTTCCCGCTTAACATAAGAACATGTCCTACAGACATACTTTTGACTCAACATTGAATGACCTACTATTTACAAATAGAAGCAGTCTGCAAATGCAATATGACTACGCATATTGAACACCTTTCATAAGAATTAATCTACTCAATGTTAACCTGCCAAAACCAAGAATACCATATCAATCTTATCTGTAATATACTGTTTACATGAAGTAGGTAGTGAGAGGGAAGAAGTTTGGACAATAGGGTTTGAACTTGTTTCCATATTTGTGGTTGGGTTTCTTCTTCTCTGAAACCAGTCACCGCCAGACTTTCTTTGTTAGATACCCGTTATCTAAACTATGAACATGCTGTGATTGGTTCTATTGTCACAACCCTTAATGCAGGAAGCGTAGTACTTACGTTTGTTCCTAATTTTAATATGTCTTTGGAAGATCCTCATCTCAGCCAAGCCCTGAAGGTACAGGTGCAAATCACAGGCGCAGATCAGGTCGCTGACACTATCTCAGCTACTCTACATCATCAGCTAGTCTACAGGTTACAAGACCATGCTATTAACCTGCAGACTCCTGGCCTCTCCAATGGCGATGCAGTTTTTATCTTTGCGGATAGTGGTCTCACTCCTACAATAGTTCAGACTCCCAAGCAATTGCCTCGAGAAGAGTTGGAAAAGTTAATCCCTTCTGTGTGGATTACGAACTATGAAAAGCTGCATTAGAGTTCTCAGCCAGTACAAAAACGGGATCCTATCTTTATCAGAAAACTTGACAAGACTGTTAAAGTCTTCTATTTGTCCTCCACAGCGTCATCCTCTTCAACTCCTCATTCTATTTCCATGATTCAACCAGTAAAGAGGACATACGAGAAAAAGATTCCCATTCATAGTTTCATGTCAAATGGGTAGGAAGTCTATTTGTCTAAAATCAATGGACACTTTATGTGGGATTGTGATCCTTCTATGTGTGATTCTGGATGTACTTGTCAAGAAGATTTTGATGATCTTGAAACCAGGCCAAAAAGAAACAAAACTTGGAGAAGGAAACATACTTGTACTGGTCCACGTCATCATGACAAGGATGATGACCAGCCTGATCCTTTCCATGTTCCTTGGATCGGACTCCCTCCAGAAAAGAACAAACCCATGACTGAAGATGATTATTTGCAGAGATGCTTCCAGATCTTGAAAGAAGAAGGACTCCTGACTTGTCCTCCTCCGCCGGTCATTTGTTCCTGTTCTTTTGAATTGGAGGTAGCCGCGGTTCCTTGCTACATGATTAATTCTGAAGATTTTCCTCCTTTGGCAAGAAAGGAAAATGAGCAATCGAAAATACCTACGCGTCCTTTTATTGCAAAAGACACAGTACAACCTGCAGGTACTTTAGCTCCTCTCTCAGCTGCAGAAGAAGTCTTGAACTGGCAAACCAATAACGCTGTTGCTCAGAATCAGTATTTGAAGAAAATTGATAATAGACTTTCATAAGTCTATGAAAAAACAAGTTCTATTGAAGCTCATGTTACTTCTTTCAGACAAGAAGCCTTACAATTGCATACAAAGCTTTCACTCAAGCTGTCTAAACTTGAACAAGAAATGCAACAGATTTTAACAACTTAGCCTACATCACCTCTATTCTTGCAAAAAGACAGAGAAATCCTAAGGCTGAAGGAACAGCTCAAAGAAATTGAAAGAGATCTTTATCCCACCAAACATCTTATCTCCTCTCCACTCAATTTTCCTATTTCTACACCTCATCCTTTTATGTCCTCGGTTGTGCCCTTCAAACAATATGCCACAGTTTCAGAGTTGGTGCCCAGAGCCTCAAAACCAACAAAAAGGATATCCTCTAAAACTTCATCCTCTTTCTCACAACCTACAAAAGACAAAGGACATGTCAAACAACAGTTTGCCATACAGCATACAACTTCTACCTCAACAGAGTCATATGTCTCAGATTCATATTTGTCTCAGTTTGAGCTTCAACGCTCTAGTTCTTACTCTTCTGACCAGGAAACTGGAACCTCTGTTTCCACAGCTGAGTCCCAGGTACTAGGTTCTCATGTGTTAATGAATACACAACAAGAGCCAGACCTCACAGAAGAGCCAGACTTCACAGAAGAGACTGAAGATCGAGAATCCCTTGCTCCAGAAACTCCTCTCCCTCCAAAACCAGCCTCTGGTCCTTGGTTTTCTTTCGATACAGTGCCACCATCACAATGGAGAAATAAAATCTTAGAATTCAATGCTTGGCTTGATCTCCAGATGATAAATCCTCAAGCTAATCTCCAAACAGTCCTAACTGAATTCACATCAAGATTTGCTGGCACTTTACGAGAATGGTTCTCCCATTTATCTGAGTATCAACGGGTACAATTTGTTCAACTTGGTTCTGTTGCTCAAGCTCTGGCGCATATTCATCAACAATTTTTGGGTGATTATAATTTAATTTTCAGACAACGGAAACAAGAATACTTTGATCGCAAATGCTGTTGCATGAAGAGAAAAGATCTAGAAGTTCACTATGTTCATATGTCCAAACTCTATTATAAACTTGCTGGACCCAACAGTGATGATCTCAAATATACTTTGTCACTTCACCAAGAAATGCACCGAAATTCAACGCATGATGACAGAAACTCACAGAGATATCACTTATATTTCTCTCGGAGAAATTTGGCAATTCACCTTGGCCACTCTAGACAAGATGTGTGAAGAAAAGCTATTCAAAAAATTGCAAAAGGTGAAGCGTTGCTGAAAAACTTATGCAACAGGGATTATCTCCAAATCAAATGCAAAGATAAGCACTGTCTCTGCAGGCCAAAGAAGAAAAAACATTTTTCTTCTTATTCCGAGAAATCTTCTCATTACAACTAGAAAAAGGGGAGAAAAATACGTTGGTTTAGAAAGAAATCAACAAACATGCACAAAACGGATCGATGTTACATCTGTGGCCAAAAGGGGCACTATGCAAAGAAATGCCCTAATAAGCCTAAACAGACTGTTGCTCTTCTTCATCAGTCGAAAGGTTCGTGTCCAGAAGATTTGTGTGAGCATGATCTTGAATCACTTTTTTCAGAAGAAGAAATGGCTTCTTCCCAGACACTCTTTGCCATTCCCTATTCGGATACTAGTACTGATGAAGAAGATTCTTCTGATGAAGAAACACCAATCTTAACCATTGGCCCTGCACTTCAAATCAAACATGAACCTCCAGACAGTCCAAGAACTCCTGAAAACTTTCACTGGCTGTCTCCTTTACCATCACCAGAAGACATCTTTACAGATATAGCCTATTATATCCCTAATAAACCATTTCCCTGTATAATACCTACACCAAGAGTCTAACTCTCATTCTCCAACACTATCTATCCCTAGTTCTCCAGAAAGTTCGTCTTCTCCAGAAATCGCCTCAGCACAACCAGTTCATTCTACACCTTTAGTTTCCATTCACATTCTTCCTGGCAAATATGACAGGCCCATCCCTGTTACTGCACTATTGGATACTGGTTCTCATTGTACCATGGTGAACCCGGATGCTCTGCCTACCTCAGCATGGAGAAAGAAGATTTATCATTTTACGGCTGCTGACGGCAAAAGATTTCAAACTACGATGGTCTCAAAAAATAAAGTTGAAATTCAGTTCTTCCCTGACTGCATCATATGGATCTTATTTATTTGGCAGAGATCTTCTTGTCGGATTTGATACCTATCATGCTGCGGAGAAACTTCAAATTTTGCCAACAGGACTTAAGTATAAGCGTCAATTTCAACCTTATACTCAGAGCCCCAATCAGTTTTCCATAGCAGAGGTTCCATCTGATTTTGCACACTTAAAAGAATTATTTGTGCCATGTTGTGCTGACTCCCACTTAAATTTCCACCATCCTTCTCCTTTGTACAAAAATCTAAATTTCTTCATTACCCTTCCTTTCAAACTAAATGAAGACATTAATCCAACCAAAACCAGTCATCCTGGAATGTCTCCTTCTGATTTATCTTTGGCATGGCAAGAATGTCAAGAACTGCTTCAGCAAGGTTTAATTGAACCTACCCAGTCTCCTTGGGCATGTCAAGCATTCTATGTGGAAAAACGAACAGAAAAATTAAGGGGTAAGAAAAGGCTTGTGATTGATTATAAGCCTTTAAATCATTTTCTTTCAGATGATAAGTTCCCAATTCCAAAAATCTCTTCCCTACTGGTTCGTCTCCAAGGAGAAAATCTCTTTTCGAAATTTGACTTAAAGTCAGGGTTTTGCAGGTAGGCATTCATCCCGATGATACAAGATCGCCTTTTGTATTGTAGATGCACAATACCGCGATCATGTCTTTTGGCCTTAAACGGCCCCATCTATCTTCCAAAGGGCAATGATCCGGATTTTTGAGCCACTCTTGGATACTTGTATCATCTATATAGATGATATTCTTCTTTTTTCTAAATCTGCCAAGGAACATGAAGAGCTTCTCCAACGTTTTCACAGTTTGATTCATTCATACGAGATAATGCTCTCAGAGAAAAAATCATATATTGGGCAATCTGAAATGGACTTTCTTGGCCTAAAATTGAAAAATGGGCAATATGAAGCAGGCCCTCATTTGGCCCAAGAATTGCGGCATTTTCCTTATGAGAATTTATCAAAAAAGCAAGTTCAGCAATTTCTGGACATAATCAATTACATTCGAGATTTTATTCCAAAGGCCGCAGCCCAGCCCATACAAAAGTTATATCTGCTCAACTAAAAAAAGAGGCTGGCCCATGGACTCAAGCCCAAAAATTGTTAAAACAGTTGGCCCAGAAGACTCCTGCTCTCACCATTCCTGCCGATGACGCACAGTTGATTCTGCAAACTGATGCAAGTGACTTTGCTTGGGGTGCCCTTCTCCTACAAAAACAAAACAAAAAGGAGTCATTATGCAAATATGTTTCAGGACAGTTTAAAGACAGTGAACTTCATTATCATTCCAACATAAAAGAGATTTTAGCAGTTAAATATGCAATTCAAAAATGCGAGTTCTTCCTGGCTTCAAGACATTTCATTGTCAGAATGGACAACTCCAATTTTCCTCGCATTATGGAGTTTAAGGGACGCCAGATCCCTGATAAACAGCTACTCCGCCTAAAAGAATAGTTCTCTTTATATCATTTTGAAGTCCAACACATCCAAGGCGACAAGAACCTCATTTCTGATTTCTTATCTCGCCTTTTCAAGCCTTTCATAAATCCTCCTAGTCTTTCTTTCTTTATCCTTATGGCTCAGTTTAGCCATCGAACCACACCCCCAGATCAACCAGCCAACCTGTCTATTTCTGAATTTGAACTTTGGATTCTGAATGAATCTTAGCCTTTTTATCAAGACATTGTGCCTCATCCAGAAGACTTTGCCGCTTCATTTCCATGGAGACTTTTCCCTACCATAACAGAGACATTTCCTTCAACCTCTGAGCAATTTTAGTATCTTACATGTCTATACCACCTTCCTGTAGAACTCCCGTTATTACAGATCCTATGGTTCTTGCACAGAGAAGAGAATGCGTCACATCCTGCCTGGCAGTTCTTTCTGTTATTTGAAAACCAACATGCATGGCAACATCGTCTCAGAATATTAGTTCATCAAGCAGGTCTCTTCCATTTGACAGATCATGCAAAGGCTTTGACTTATCACTCTATCCTCTTTCTCCACCAGCAACATAATATAGAGGATACTGTCTCGACAACCATTACTCCCTAGAGAACCCTCCATGGTCGTTTTGAGGAAATGCCCCTCACTATCAAACATGCTTTACTTCATAAGTGGAATAAACTCAATCATACAACTAATGAAGTATTTCCAGTAATCAACATGCACAGAAAACCTTCAGATCAAAGACGTCTGTTCACTCCTACTTCCTCAACACCTTCAACTTCATCCAGCCAGCAAAATGAAGATACGTCAGCAATGGAGATAAACCCAACTTTCCAAGAGCCATGGTCACAGCTAGAAGAACCTCTTCCATCAGATTCATAACTATTGTCTCAAGAGACGCCACGTAAATCTCCTCGGTTCCATCCATCTGACACACCTGGCCCATCACGACGCATGCGCAACTATAGCATAAGTGAGTCAGACGACTCTGATGATGACTATTCAGAGCATGAGCCCATCAATAAGCGTATTTGGTAATAACCAGATAAGCCACTCACAAAAGCAAGATGCTCCACTGAGAAAAGAAAATGCTTTATATTATTGTACTTAAAGTAGATGTTTTGGCTTTTCATGTTTTACTTTTGTAAAAAGAATATATTCCTTTCCTGTAGCTTTCTCATGCGTATGCATATGAGATAAGCATAGTAGTCTTTGATCAGATAAGAATGCCATGTGGCAAGAGTTTGTGGTTTGTAAGCTTATCCAGACGATTCTCCCTTCTCCTATATAAAGGAGGGTTCGTCTCTCTTGTAAATCAAGTTGTGTGAGAATAAACCCTTATTTCTCTCTTATCTGTCATGGCTTTCTAATTTCTCTCTATTCTTCTTCTCTATACAATGGCAATGAACTAACTGTTGCTACGATCTATTTATGTTATAATCCAAAAAGGCTAACTCGGCTATTTGAGATCCAAAAGAGCAGAAAGAGCCCCATGGCGAGGTGCCTCTTTGGTCTTAGCTTGAGGAAACTCTCTTGCCTTGAGTAAAGATACTCTCCTGCCTTGAGTTTACAGCATGAGGAAATAAGGGTTTATTCTCACACAACTTGATTTACAAGAGAGACGAACCCTCCTTTATATAGGAGAAGGGAGAATCGTCTGGATAAGCTTACAAACCACAAACTCTTGCCACATGGCATTCTTATCTGATCAAAGACTACTATGCTTATCTCATATGCATACGCATGAGAAAGCTACAGGAAAGGAATATATTCTTTTTACAAAAGTAAAACATGAAAAGCCAAAACATCTACTTTAAGTACAATAATATAAAGCATTTTCTTTTCTCAGTGGAGCATCTTGCTTTTGTGAGTGGCTTATCTGGTTATTACCAAATACGCTTATTGATGGGCTCATGCTCTGAATAGTCATCATCAGAGTCGTCTGACTCACTTATGCTATAGTTGCGCATGCGTCGTGATGGGCCAGGTGTGTCAGATGGATGGAACCGAGGAGATTTACGTGGCGTCTCTTGAGACAATAGTTATGAATCTGATGGAAGAGGTTCTTCTAGCTGTGACCATGGCTCTTGGAAAGTTGGGTTTATCTCCATTGCTGACGTATCTTCATTTTGCTGGCTGGATGAAGTTGAAGGTGTTGAGGAAGTAGGAGTGAACAGACGTCTTTGATCTGAAGGTTTTCTGTGCATGTTGATTACTGGAAATACTTCATTAGTTGTATGATTGAGTTTATTCCACTTATGAAGTAAAGCATGTTTGATAGTGAGGGGCATTTCCTCAAAACGACCATGGAGGGTTCTCTAGGGAGTAATGGTTGTCGAGACAGTATCCTCTATATTATGTTGCTGGTGGAGAAAGAGGATAGTGTGATAAGTCAAAGCCTTTGCATGATCTGTCATATGGAAGAGACCTGCTTGATGAACTAATATTCTGAGACGATGTTGCCATGCATGTTGGTTTTCAAATAACAGAAAGAACTGCCAGGCAGGATGTGACGCATTCTCTTCTCTGTGCAAGAACCATAGGGTCTGTAATAACGGGAGTTCTACAGGAAGGTGGTATAGACATGTAAGATACCAAAATTGCTCAGAGGTTGAAGGAAATGTCTCTGTTATGGTAGGGAAAAGTCTCCATGGAAATGAAGCGGCAAAGTCTTCTGGATGAGGCACAATGTCTTGATAAAAAGGTTAAGATTCGTCTGTAAATCCAAAGTTCAAATTCAGAAATAGACAGGTTGGCTGGTTGATCTGGGGGTGTGGTTCGATGGCTAAACTGAGCCATAAGGATAAAGAAAGAAAGACTAGGAGGATTTATGAAAGGCTTGGAAAGGCGAGATAAGAAATCAGGAATGAGGTTCTTGTCGCCTTGGATGTGTTGGACTTCAAAATGATATAAAGAGAACTATTCTTTTAGGCGGAGTAGCTGTTTATCAGGGATCTGGCGTCCCTTAAACTCCATAATGCGAGAAAAATTGGAGTTGTCCATTCTGACAATGAAATGTCTTGAAGCCAGGAAGAACTCGCATTTTTGAATTGCATATTTAACCGCTAAAATCTCTTTTATGTTGGAATGATAATGAAGTTCACTGTCTTTAAACTGTCCTGAAACATATTTGCATAATGACTCCTTTTTGTTTTGTTTTTGTAGGAGAAGGGCACCCCAAGCAAAGTCACTTGCATCAGTAATCAACTGCGAATGGTGAGAGCAGGAGTCTTCCCGGGCCAACTGTTTTAACAATTTAAACAGTTTGGGCTTCGAGTCCACGGGCCGTACCTCTTTTTAGTTGAAAGGATATAACTTTGTATACTTTGGAATAAAATCTCGAATGTAATTGATTATGTCCAGAAATTGCTGAACTTGCTTTTTTGATAAATTCTCATAAGGAAAATGCCGCAATTCTTGGGCCAAATGAGGGCCTGCTTCATATTGCCCATTTTTCAATTTTAGGCCAAGAAAGTCCATTTCAAATTGCCCAATATATGATTTTTTCTCTGAGAGCATTATCTCGTATGAATGAACCAAACTGTGAAAACGTTGGAGAAGCTCTTCATGTTCCTTGGCAGATTTAGAAAAAAGAAGAATATCATCTATATAGATGATACAAGTATCCAAGAGTGGCTCAAAAATCCGGATCATTGCCCTTTGGAAGATAGATGGGGCCGTTTTAAGGCCAAAAGACATGACGGTCCACTGGTATTGTGCATCTACAATACAAAAGGCAGTCTTGTATCTGTCATCAGGATGAATGCCTACCTGCAAAAACCCTGACTTTAAGTCAAATTTCGAAAAGAGATTTGCTCCTTGGAGACGAACCAGTAGGGAAGAGATTTTTGGAATTGGGAACTTATCATCTGAAAGAAAATGATTTAAAGGCTTATAATCAATCACAAGCCTTTTCTTACCCCTTAATTTTTCTGTTCGTTTTTCCACATAGAATGCTTGACATGCCCAAGGAGACTGGGTAGGTTCAATTAAACCTTGCTGAAGCAGTTCTTGACATTCTTGCCTTGCCAAAGATAAATCAGAAGGAGACATTCCAGGATGACTGGTTTTGGTTGGATTAATGTCTTCATTTAGTTTGAAAGGAAGGGTAATGAAGAAATTTAGATTTTTGTACAAAGGAGAAGGATGGTGGAAATTTAAGTGGGAGTCAGCACAACATGGCACAAATAATTCTTTTAAGTGTGCAAAATCAGATGGAACCTCTGCTATGGAAAACTGATTGGGGCTCTGAGTATAAGGTTGAAATTGACGCTTATACTTAAGTCCTGTTGGCAAAATTTGAAGTTTCTCCGCAGCATAATAGGTATCAAATCCGACAAGAAGATCTCTGCCAAATAAATAAGATCCATATGATGCAGTCAGGGAAGAACTGAATTTCAACTTTATTTTTTGAGACCATCGTAGTTTGAAATCTTTTGCCGTCAGCAGCCGTAAAATGATAAATCTTCTTTCTCCATGCTGAGGTAGGCAGAGCATCCGGGTTCACCATGGTACAATGAGAACCAGTATCCAATAGTGCAGTAACAGGGATGGGCCTGTCATATTTGCCAGGAAGAATGTGAATGGAAACTAAAGGTGTAGAATGAACTGGTTGTGCTGAGGCGATTTCTGGAGAAGACGAACTTTCTGGAGAACTAGGGATAGATAGTGTTGGAGAATGAGAGTTGGACTGTACTGGTGTAGGTATTATACAGGGAAATGGTTTATTAGGGATATAATAGGCTATATCTGTAAAGATGTCTTCTGGTGATGGTAAAGGAGACAGCCAGTGAAAGTTTTCAGGAGTTCTTGGACTGTCTGGAGGTTCATGTTTGATTTGAAGTGCAGGGCCAATGGTTAAGATTGGTGTTTCTTCATCAGAAGAATCTTCTTCATCTGTACTAGTATCCGAATAGGGAATGGCAAAGAGTGTCTGGGAAGAAGCCATTTCTTCTTCTGAAAAAAGTGATTCAAGATCATGCTCACACAAATCTTCTGGACACGAACCTTTCGACTGATGAAGAAGAGCAACAGTCTGTTTAGGCTTATTAGGGCATTTCTTTGCATAGTGCCCCTTTTGGCCACAGATGTAACATCGATCCGTTTTGTGCATGTTTGTTGATTTCTTTCTAAACCAACGTATTTTTCTCCCCTTTTTCTAGTTGTAATGAGAAGATTTCTCGGAATAAGAAGAAAAATGTTTTTTCTTCTTTGGCCTGCAGAGACAGTGCTTATCTTTGCATTTGATTTGGAGATAATCCCTGTTGCATAAGTTTTTCAGCAACGCTTCACCTTTTGCAATTTTTTTGAATAGCTTTTGCTGTTCACACATCTTGTCTAGAGTGGCCAAGGTGAATTGCCAAATTTCTCCGAGAGAAATATAAGTGATATCTCTGTGAGTTTCTGTCATCATGCGTTGAATTTCAGGCTGCATTTCTTCAGGTAGAGAGCTGACAAAAGTATATTTGAGATCATCACTGTTGGGTCCAGCAAGTTCATAATAGAGTTTGGACATATGAACATAGTGAACTTCTAGATCTTTTCTCTTCATGGAACAGCATTTGCGATCAAAGTATTCTTGTTTCCGTTGTCTGAAAATTAAATTATAATCACCCAAAAATTGTTGATGAATATGCGCCACAGCTTGAGCAACAGAACCAAGTTGAACAAATTGTATCCGTTGATACTCAGATAAATGGGAGAACCATTCTCGTAAAGTGCCAGTAAATCTTGATGTGAATTCAGTTAGGACTGTTTGGAGATTAGCTTGAGGATTTATCATCTGGAGATCAAGCCAAACATTGAATTCTAAGATTTTATTTCTCCATTGTGATGGTGGCACTGTATCTAAAGAAAACCAAGGACCAGAGGCTGGTTTTGGAGGGAGAGGAGTTTCTGGAGCAAGGGATTCTCGATCTTCAGTCTCTTCTGTGAAGTCTAGCTCTTTTTTGAGGTCTGGCTCTTGTTGTGTATTCATTAACACATGAGAACCTAGTACCTAGGACTCAGCTGTGGAAACAGAGGTTCCAGTTTCCTAGTCAGAAGAGTAAGAACTAGAGCGTTGAAGCTCAAACTGAGACAGATCTGAATCTGAGACATATGACTCTGTTGAGGCAGAAGTTGTATGCTGTATGGCAAACTGTTGTTTGGCATGTCCTTTGTCTTTTGTAGGTTGTGAGAAAGAGGATGAAGTTTTAGAGGATATCCTTTTTGTTGGTTTTGAGGCTCTGGGCACCAACTCTGAAACTGTGGCATATTGTTTGAAGGGCACAACCGAGGACATAAAAGGATGAGGTGTAGAAATAGGAAAATTGAGTGGAGAGGAGATAGGATGTTTGGTGGGATAAAGATCTCTTTCAATTTCTTTGAGCTGTTCCTTCAGCCTTAGGATTTCTCTGTCTTTTTGCAAGAATAGAGGTGATGTAGGCTAAGTTGTTAAAATCTGTTGCATTTCTTGTTCAAGTTTAGACAGCCTGAGTGAAAGCTTTGTATGCAATTGCAAGGCTTCTTGTCTGAAAGAAGTAACATGAGCTTCAATAGAACTTGTTTTTTCATAGACTTGTGAAAGTCTATTATCAATTTTCTTCAAATACTGATTTTGAGCAACAGCGTTATTGGTTTGCCAGTTCAAGACTTCTTCTGCAGCTGAGAGAGGAGCTAAAGTACCTGCAGGTTGTACTGTGTCTTTTGCAATAAAAGGACGCGCAGGTATTTTCGATTGCTCATTTTCCTTTCTTTCCAAAGGAGGAAAATCTTCAGAATTAATCATGTAGCAAGGAACCGCGGCTACCTCCGGAACTTTAACAGGTTCAAAAGAATAGGAACAAATGACCGGCGGAGGAGGACAAGTCAGGAGTCCTTCTTCTTTCAAGATTTGGAAGCATCTCTACAAATAATCATCTTCAGTCATGGGTTTGTTCTTTTCCAGAGGGAGTCCGATCCAAGGACTTGCTTTCTTGGGTTGAGAAGGAACATGGAAAGGATCAGGCTGGTCATCATCCTTGTCATGATGACGTGGACCAGTACAAGTATCTTTCCTTCTCCAAGTTTTGTTTCTTCTTGGCCTGGTTTCAAGATCATCAAAATCTTCTTGACAAGTACATCCAGAATCACACATAGAAGGATCACAATCCCACATAAAGTGTCCATTGATTTTAGACACATAGACTTCCCACCCATTTGACATGAAACTATGAATGGGAATCTTTTTCTCGTATGTCCTCTTTACTGGTTGAATCATGGAAATAGAATGAGGAGTTGAAGAGGATGACGCTGTGGAGGACAAATAGAAGACTTTAACAGTCTTGTTAAGTTTTCTGATAAAGATAGGATCCCGTTTTTGTACTGGCTGAGAACTCTGATGCAGCTTTTCATAGTTCGTAATCCACACAGAAGGAATTAACTTTTCCAACTCTTCTCGAGGCAATTGCCTGGGAGTCTGAACTATTGTAGGAGTGAGACCACTATCCGCAAGGATAAAAACTGCATCGCCATTGGAGAGGCCAGAAGTCTGCAGGTTAATAGCATGGTCTTGTAACCTGTAGACTAACTGATGATGTAGAGTAGCTGAGATAGTGTCAGCGACCTGATCTGCGCCTGCGATTTGCACCTGTACCTTCAGGGCTTGGCTGAGATGAGGATCTTCCAAAGACATATTAAAATTAGGAAAAAACGTAAAACTACGCTTCCTGCATTAAGGATTGTGACAATAGAACCAATCACAGCATGTTCATAGTTTAGATAACGCGTATCTAACAAAGAAAGTCTGGCGGTGACTGGAAGTCCTTGTCTTCCATGATAGGAAAGTACAAGTCTGATGGCTCCAAAATGGAGATGGGTGTATTTTTGTTGTTTCCACTGTTGGATGAAGTGGGATGGAATTTCTAAAGTCACATACTGTTCAGTGGTTACAGAAGAAAGGACACACTGAGAAAGGAAAGACGACTGTACATATTCTTTTATGTTGACAGAAGGTCTGGAAATAATATGTCTCAGCTGTCTAGAAAAGGACTGGTTGCGTCGGAAGACAGCATAAGGGTTGAGAATAGGGACAAGAGAATTTTGGATTTGGGCAGTTTCGGGAATATGGGATATTTCTATTGGATTATCAATCTTATCTGTAATATACTGTTTACATGAAGTAGGTAGTGAGAGGGAAGAAGTTTGGACAATAGGGTTTGAACTTGTTTCCATATTTGTGGTTGGGTTTCTTCTTCTCTGAAACAAGGCTCTGATACCAAAAGGACGCCGAGAGCTGTTCATGCTATAATCCTCATGCTGTAAACTCAAGGATAAAAAAAACAAATAAATTACCCACTCTTTTTAAACTGTTCAGAGAAGCCAATAACCCACCTTTGAAAAGTGTGCAATAGCTCATCAAGAACATAAGTATCCACATCAGCCAACAGCTCAATCGATCCATTAGAGTCCGACTCGGGTCCCGAGCCTGATTTATTAAGCTTCTCGCCGGCACGTGTTGGTCTATACAGAAACAAATCATACAAAAACCTCCCTTGAGGGAGTCAAAAGCGCCGCGTATAGGCGCAGATCTGATAGCTAAATTGGGTATACGGAGAAAAGATGTTGCTTCACTTGGTGTTTCATTGAATCTCCGTATATCATTTGTTAATAGACCTTGAAGGAATTTGACCGTGTCTGAACCGCTGAACCGGATCACGGACCGGGAATTTAGGAGGGAGGTGCTAGTAGTTTTGTCGAGTGCATGATGGTGGTAGCTGTAGTGGAGGACAGACTTGAAACGGTGCATTTTTATGCCGTTTTGGTGTGGTCTATTGAGTTACAGGGTTTTAAGAGGTTGAAGAAGGAGGTCGTTGAGTTGACTGGGTGACACGTAGATTTCGAGATTCTTAGGTTCGAACACGTCGGCTCTCATAAAATCGAAGTTAGGAAGCCCAACCCAATCTTTAAAAAGAAAATTACTGTGTTCTTCTGCCATATTTGAACTTGAAAATGTTTAATATAATATTAATAAATTAATTGTAATCTTTTATTATTATAAAGAAGAGAAATTATAAATTATCACATAGTTTCTGCAGAGCACACAACAGAAATAACCAAGTAGATTTTTATAGTGATAAACAAGAGAAATTAGAAATTATCTTAGTCTAACAGTTAGAGAAAAGAAAATATAATTTACTCAAAACCAATAAATAATTAAGAAAATACAAAGTTTGACTTACTCTTGCGGTCATTCATTTCAAAAGAAACCATCGCGCTGCTGATTTCTTTTTTGTGTTAACTAGTTTTTTTATCACCTGAAAAAATAAAACGGAAGAAACTAGGTCAATTAAAGACGATGTTGGATCTTGTAAGATCCGGACATGCTGCGATGAGATTATGGAGTTAGTTTCTACCTTATTAGACAAAATATTATGGAGAAAACGGGAGCCACTGATTCTCCGATTGAAAAATGATCTGCAATTATAAGGAATTAATAGTTACAGGAACTGTAGATCAAAAGCTCCGATTGGAAGGAGACAAAAACTTTAGCCCTAAATTGATAAAAAAAGCTTATCATCAAACAAACAGAATTCAGAAAACTAGAGAGAGAGAGAGAGAGAGAGAGAGAGAGAGGACCTGCAGCGATGCGTGGATTGCGAGATATGGAAAAGAGGAAATAAAAATGTCAGTTATTTGTTCCTTTCCCAAGTTTTTCTAAGAGGACGATGGATTATGTATGTAAGCTTCTTTTATTAAGAGTGCAGTGACGGATTTCGGCCAATAGAAGGCTGAGTTTTGGAATTAATGAGTTTCTCTTCTTTCACCTTTCCTTTTTCTTATTCTTTTCTATATTATTTTTAAACCGCGTGATTATAAATTTCTGCCAAAAACAAAAAAAAAGAAAAACAGAAAATAAAGCCTGGGAAGATAACCATGTTTACACCAGAAAGAAAGGAAGAAAAAGACTTGAGTTTCGGATGTTATTTGATTATTTTTCTTTTCTTTTATCGGCTCTTGTCTCGGTTTCCTTGAAAATTAAGTAAAGAAAAATAATGAATTGATTGCATTTAGATACAATGCTATTTATTAATGTAAAAAGTGAATGTAATTTTGAATTGGATAGTTATTTTAGAATAGTCACAAGTCCTATTATTAATGTTTGTATGTAGAAAATAGAATTAGAAAAAAATATAGTTTTGTCGTATTTTCTTTATCTCGATAACTTTTTTAGTTTAATTTAATTCAATAACACTTGATAACAAAATTATTCTAAATTAATAAACACGAAATAACAATATTAATGTATTTGTCGGCTATGTTTAGAAGATATCTAAAAATATCTTGATTGAATTTTGGACTTTAACATTTGATTTTGGACTTTTTTCACTTAATCTGATAACTTTTTTATGAATATACAATAACCATATTTATATAAAAGTAATAAAATATTTGTAAAAGAGTTTTAAATAAAAAATAGGAATTTCTAATAAAATCTATCAATTCTATATAAAAAAATTATGAATTTTCCCATTAAATTTCTCTTTTTTCAAGCAAATTCAAAGTGATGTGGAAATAAAATGCAAGAGGAAAGAAATAAACATGATAATAAAATATTACTAGAGCAGAAACAAATTTTTATTATAAGTTTTCTGCATATTATTTTAATTTAGTTGAAAGTTGCTATAGAAAAAGATTTAAACTAAAATCCTGACTTATTTGAGATTTTATTAAATTAACTAATAAAATAGAAAATAATAATAATTGAAACTTGACAAGATATATGAGTATTCTTTTAAAAAATAATATAAAAACTCTACTAAGTTTATGTCTATTTTTAAGATTAGTAAAATATTTTGGAATCTATAATTAATATCAAGTGTGGTAATTATCTGATATTTTAGCTTATAAAACAATTCTTTTTCTTATTTTTAGTTTTTGATTAAATGAATATTAATAATAAGTCTAATTTTAAAAATCCATGTATAACACCAATGGATTAAAAACTAATAACTTATGAAATTCTAATTTACCATGTCTCACAAGCATTAAAAACTAAATATTAAGAGAATACTAGATAAGAATCTAGCTGTAACACCCGGAATTTTTATATATTTAATAATGAGTTTTTATTTAAGTTAATTTTAGCTTCATTATTATTGAGTTTAATTTGAAATGATTTAATGAAAAATTTAATATTAATCAAATAAATGAGTTATTTTCTATATCCAATTAGTTTGAAATTTTAAGAAATTATTCAAGTAAATTATTTGAGAAATGATTATATTTTGGTTATTCAAAATTTTTCCAAATGCATATTTATATAAGTAAAATTATATATCGGAAAATTTTGGAAGAAATTATAAAGGATGTTTTTATAAAAGAATTTTGGGAGAATTGGTATTATAATTGATTAGTAGTATTAAATTTTAAGTTGAAAATTGATTATTTAATTTAATTGTGTGTTAGGACTAAATTGGAAATTTATTTTGGAATAAGGATTGAAAGTATAATGTTATTTTTATGGGGTTTTAATGGAAATTTGTGAGTTTGGTATTTTCGTAAATAAATATGTCGGTCAGGGGTATTTTTGTAATTGTGTATTTTCAATAATTCGGATTTGGCCCAAATTAAATAGTTAGGGGCTTAATTGAAAGGCTAAAAAGAAGTTTGGGGGTCAAATTGGAATTCTGCGGGATGAAATTGTAAGTAATTAAGAAAGTTGAGGGACCAAATTGTAGTAAGGAAAAGTTCGGGGGCCTAATGTCGATATTGAAAGAAATGGAATCGGGGAGAGAGAAAGTAGAGAGAGAGAGGAAGAGAGATGTCGGGGGGAGAGAGAGGAGGCGCGGAGGAAGGAGCTGCGGCGTCGGGGCCGTCTGTCCGGCCGTGGCCGGTCGTGGCGGCCACCATGAGGCGACCAGCGGCGAGGAGAAAGATGGCCGAAGCTTCCTTGCCGTCAGGCGTTTCGGCGGTCGCCGATCTCAGCCGATCGACTCCTCTCTACCGGCTTTGTTTTGGCGGTGTCGATAGTGGTACGGGAAATGGAAGATCCGGTGGAGAGAGAGAATATGGTGGCAGCCGTGTTTTCTGGTTTTTCCAGCGAGCTCCGGCGGAGGATGGACGATCGGAGGACGTATCCCGACTCTCCTCATCTCAAGCTTCGAAATGGCACCGGTTTCGTGGCGATCGGGTTTCGTTTGCGAATCGACGGTCGAGATCGTCCGCAAATCTCTCCTGATGATCGGGTGTCAGATCGGAAAATCGGAAGCAGGGATCGTCATCAGCGCGTCGTTGTGAGTCCGATGGTGTGTTCGGATCGTCGATCGGACTCCAGAGGCCGGAGGCGAGTCGACCGAGGATCGAGCGTCTCGGTAATTTTCTTTGGCCCGTTAATTTTAGAAATTCTTAGTTTAATTGTGTCTATTGGGTTATATTGAGTACTTGATGATTTTTGTGAGTTAAAAATAATTGTCTGTCAGTTGCCTGCCTTGTGTTTTGTGCTGTGTGGCGAAGTCGGGAAATAGTGAAGTTTGGGGACCCGACTCCCGTTGTTTAAATTGTTGGATATTTAGAGTGTGTTTCTGGCAGGTCCTGGACCCGTTTTTACGGGGGGTAATGTTCGTGTTGTAGGGGAGGTTCTGCCGAATTTTCGGTAGAATTCTCCCGAGTCGAGATTCTTAGACAGTCAGTCCTAGGAGTCTAGACCTAGGATTAAAGATCGATTGTTTCAGCATTTTGATAAATTGTTTTCCGTGATTAGATCTGTCTGTTTGGCTCGCTCCAACCGAGGCACCGGAGCAGAGCTAGGAGGTCGCCCAATCCTGTGAGTTAAAGTCATTTAATCATTGCACTATTGCTAAGTCTGATTTAATATGCTATTTTGAAAGTTTATGCATAATATGATTATTAGTATCGCAAAATAAATGGTTTCACTTGATTATTAATATTTGAAATAATATAAATATTATTATTAGTATGTTATAATAAGATAAACGTTATTATTTTTCCCTCACAAATTGCACGTTGTTTTACCTTAAATCTGTAATCTTTATTTCGATATGTGTTGGTTGAGTTCATCAGATAATGATATTTATTATAGGTGATGATTGCGAATTGGGAAATGTGGCTTGTAGAACATGCCGCCTGATGGGTTACATCAGGACCGCGTGCGCACCGGTAATGATCATGGACATGTAATAAGATTTTCATGGGTTTGCCCTGGTCGAGCATGGCTCTCTGGGCTGATTTGTGTAAATTGCCGGAGGTAAGGTCCCTGGTCGAGCATTGCTCTCGGGGCGCCGGCTTATTTGGATACTTAAGTGACCAGACTGGAGGTAAGGTCCCTGGTCGAGCATTGCTCTCGGGGCGCCAGTCTTATTGGATTAAAAGAGCCGAATGACTACTAGATTTCTTATTTGGATACTTAAGTGACCAGACTGGAGGTAAGGTCCCTGGTCGAGCATTGCTCTCGGGGCGCCAGTCTTATTGGATTAAGAGAGCCGAATGGCTACTAGATTTTGGGGTTTAGGGTTCTACCGAGCCACTCGTCCCGTAAAAGTAAAAATATATTTTTATTTATTCATTTATTAATTTATTGTGGTATAATTATAATATGGATTGTATTTACGTGCATGGTTGATATTTTGATTCGAATGATTAATATTTTATGTGAAGGAAATAGTAGGGTATGATTATAGTATGGTTTGATATCGATTTGAATAATCTATGTTTTCCGAGAAGAAGCAATAGTCTCTAGATTATTTGATTTTAACTCACTCTAGACCGGTCTCCATTTCATTTTTTCGATTCGTGATTTGTTAGTCCTCTCGCGACTCTTATTCAAGAATCCGACTCCTTCATCATTCGGGTGATGTATTTGATTTGGTATGTAAATTGGTAAATCTTAGATTATCCGCAGTAGTAATAGTAGATGTATCAGTTGTAAATTTTCTGAGTTTCAGGTCTCGCCTAGTTTTTTTGGCAGACCGAAGTATTTATGTAGAATGTAGCTATTAAGATAATTTGTGGTTTTAATAATATTAATTTGAGATGAGATTTGTTTAAATCAGTGAGTGTCAGGCTTACTACGGGTTTCGGTGGCCTTAAGCCTACCCATTCCCTAGTGCCGGTCACGGGCCCACGGGTGGGGTCATGACACTAGCAATTTCTTCTAATATCCTCCTTAAAATGAATAATCGTAGAAAAATTCTTCTAAAATCTGTTAATTATTGGATGATAGCTATTAAGTAATGAGGTTGAAATTAATTATTAATTAACAAATTATTCACTTATTAAATATTAATAGACATTTAATTTTGATAATAATATATTATCTTTTTCAGTAGACGAAATAATCTTTTTATTATAAGACGTTAATATTTTTTTGATTATTTGAACAATTTAATTATTAAGAGTCTACCGTACATTCAGAAGATAATGTATAAAGTATTAATCTTCCACTAAAAACATCCATAAAACATAGAAGTGTTTATACTTTCTAAGAATACGTCTTAAGTTAATTAATTTATTTTTAAATGAATCTCCTGAGTTAAATATAGTCACAATTCATTCAAAAGTAAAATTAAATAGTTACAGTTTTTGTTAAAAAGAAAAAAGGAATTAGTTTATAACTTGTAATCAACCTTAAAAATTTGAGTCTCAATAAAACCCTGTCTGCATGTTTTTTATCAAACAAATTCAACCCTTTTTTGTAAACATCTTAACAATTTTGTCTCTCTTTCATTTAAGTCTCTGCGGTATCTCTCACCGCAGGGTTATGGTTTCTCTGCAACTGCATCTCCAATTCATCTCCCTTCTTCTTTTTTTTTCTTTTTTCTCTCTCAACAATTTTATTGACTCATTGTACGTAACCTTAATTTTTTGTTTAATTTTGCTTGTCTTTTTTTCTTTTTTAAATTGCATTCTGTTTAATTTTATAGTTTTTAACAAGTAAGATTGGTTGGTATAGAGGCAGTATCTTGAATTTCTTGTTTTAAATATATTTTTTTTGTTTGATTGCCCTCTTAGAGCTTGATTTTTAGCATTTTCTACTCTTATTTTTGTTATTTTATTAATTTCAGGACAAGTATTTTGTTTACGTTATTGTTATTAAATGTTATTTGTACCATAAGAACTTCAGTGTTGAATTTTAGTGTTGTCTTTTTTGTTTATTGCGGCTTGATATTTAGGGTTTTGTTTTGTTTATATTTTTTGATCGTATTAACTGTTTGTGTTTCTACTTATTTATATATATAGGAGGAAATTGATGAAATAGAAAATTGCATTATTGATTATTGATGTACTTATTACTCATGCTAGCTAGGCTTTTAATGATGGTTATAATATGAATGTTAAAAGCCAATCTTAAAATCCTTTTCTTAGCTGCGCCTTGTAGATAATTACTGTTTGCTTATTGTCAACCTAGTCCAATTGTTTGTCTATGCTCATCTATTTTAAGTCACTACGAAATTTGTTTGTGTGCTGTGTTTTAATAATTTGCTTTGTGTTTTTCCAAAGGAAGTTTACTGCACTCTGGAGCACAGGACAATTGACCTGGATCAAGGATGGGATTTTATGCTGGGGGGAATCAATAAGCTGAAGAGAATTCTGGAAGGAGGAGAGGAGCAATTTAGCTCTGAAGAATACATGATGCTTTACACGTGACCATTTCGAACTGTTTATTTGATGTGATTAATTGCTCAATTCATGATATATATTTTTTGATTGTTCTGATATATTCCTAATTATACGCCACAGGACTATATACAATATGTGCACCCAGAAGCCTCCTCATGATTACTCTCAACAGCTTTATGAAAAGTACCGGGAGGCTTTTGAAGAATATATTAATTCAACAGTAAGATGATGGATGCACTGTTGTTTTTGCTGATGATTGTATCTGGATGTATTATTGATCCAGCAGCAATTTGTTATGGATTATGTTGTCAGACAACACATGCCTATTGCAATTTTATCTGTTTGATTAGTTTCTAACATGATTGTGGTTTACCAGGAGGGTGGGTTCGAACATTACAGTTTATCTTGGGTTGAGAAACTAAAGTGTGATAGCTAACGACCACTAAAACTGCTGATCGCTAAGGAGGTTAAGTTAGATGGCCAGTGAAGCTACGTCGTTAGGCTGTGGAAACCACATCAACCACCACAATGCATAGTAGCTAAAAGCTAAGTAAAATTGATGTGACAGAACCTTTCCGGTTGCAAAGAATACCTAAATCCCTAATTTCATCTTTCGCCTTCGCTGCATTTTTTTTTTTTCAGCCATTGCTCTACCATTACTTCGTTTCTTTTCCGCTATTTCTCTACCTTTGTTCTTCCTCTCTCTCAAAAAGACAGGTGAGTCTCCATTTTATGCTACTTTTTTACAATTTTTATTTTCTTTGGTGAACTCGACTATTGTGGGTGTGAATTTATTGTGTTTTGGATATGAATTGTGCTTTAGTTTTTGGTTTTGTTAGGTTTAAAACATTAACTCAATTTAGGTACAGTCGCTCGTCTTTACTCCTACTCATTGAAAAAATTCTTCTTCCCCTTTATTGCTACTGCTCATTTCTGCTCCTGATTACTTACGACTTTTTAATGCTAAAGTCTACTTGCTTCCTATTGTCTGGTATAAGTGGTGAAAAGGATGCTTAAGTATTAGCCATGTTGTGTCTGAAATGTAAATGTGAAAGAGTGTGCCGATTAGCTAATGATTTAGCTGTCATTCTTCCCCATGCCGGATGCTGTTAATAGTTCCTTTCCTGATGGTTGATTTGTTTTCATTTTTCTCCTCTACTTGATGAGCTTAATAGACAATTATTGATGCTGCTTCTTATGTCCCACCTCTTCCTTCAGAAGAGCAGAAGAACAAAATAGCCAAATTGTAAGAGCTAGTCACCGTTCTTAATTGCATATGTTTTGTTACTCTACTATTCGCCCTTCTAAATTTGGTTTCTGTTTGTTAATGCAAAACTCTGCAATTTAAGTTGATTGCATTTGTTTTTGTGTTCTCAAAAGGGCTGCTTTAGGAGAGCAGAAATGGCTTAAAAGTAAGAAGGTTCTTTTATATAAGAAGGCTTTTCGAAGAAGTAGGAACAGTTGGTGGAAGACATGGTCGCACGGGGGAGTTATTGCTACAAGCATCGGCCTAGCTATGGCTAGCCGCCATGCTGGTGGAAGACATGTTTGCATAGTACCTGATGAACGATCAAGAACAAACTACGCAAAAGTAATGGGAGAGGCAGGGGTGTTACCTGAAATCATAGTTGGGGAACCGGAAGAGGTTACGGAAAGGTTGGATGGGATAGACTTTCTGGTGGTCGATTCACGGCAAAAGGATTTTGCTAGGGTATTGAGGCTAGCAAAGCTCAGCAGCCGAGGTGCAGTTTTGATGTGCAAGAATGCCAACTCAAAAACTTCAAGTTTTAGACAGAGAGGCGTTCTTGAAGAAGGGTCCTGCCGGCTTGTTAGGTCCGTGTTTCTTCCGGTAGGAAAAGGACTTGACATTGCACATGTTGCTGTAAGTGGAGGAAATTCTGGACCAAACAAAACTGAGAAAAGATGGATCAAGCACATAGATAAACAGTCGGGAGGAACATGTCATCCAAAAGTAATTTACATAAAGAAATGATTTGAACTTTTCTTTTTTTTCTTTAGCCGGTTTTTTGGGAGAGAATTTTAACCTGTATATATCTTCATGATAGCTTTCAAACTTTGGTTTTCTATTTTGGCTAGGCCAGATATTTGTTCATGAATATGAACTACAAGCTTCAGGAGATATTTCCGTCCAATTCGTTGTCATGTAAAGATAATCTTACTTGGTTTATGTGCTCTTTCTCACTCACATCTCTCCCTAAGGCTTACCATGATAGGAACTAGTTAAAGAAATGAAACAAGGCACACCCAGTACTAGAAGATGTTAAAAGATCTTTAGCTTAGGTCACAAGAATTTTAACCTCGAATTGAACATTCAAAAGAAAGGGCAATAACAATTGAATTGTCTACAATCTCTTATTGACAAGTAAGCTTTCCATTTCAATTGTAATAAGACAAGTTGAACTGTTAAATATAAAATCATGAAAGTCATAAAAGACTAACATTATAAGTTTTGTGAGACTGGCAAATGGAAATCTACCTGTTAAAACATGTCAGTATACACTGTATTGTTTTCAATCGGAAGGAGATGAAATGGCCAAATAAATTGATCCTATAACATTAGAGTGTATACTAATTCTGTAATATTTGAGTGCTTTTAAAAAGGAGAATACATAAAGCTTTTGTGTTTTGAAGTTTCCACTCAAGAGGGGGGGTTCTTCATTCTTCACCATGTAGTTCGATCCCCTCACTAGTCAGCTAGATTCTTGTCACGGAATAGCAAATGATTATCATCCCTGCAAGCGTACATTTCAAGAGGAACAATAATAATGTAGTTGCCAAGCAATAATAACGTTTACTCCACGAAGAAACATTAGAACCCCTAAATGACAGGCGACCAACTTACGAATTGTTTCAACACTGATATTGTAGAAGTTCAGTCCCAACTGTTCCTACTTCTTCGAAAAGCCTTCTTATCTGAAAGAACCTTCTTACTTTTAAGCCGTTTCTGCTCTCCTAAAGCAGCCGTTTTGAGAACACACAAAAACAAATGCAATCAACTCAAATTGTAGAGTTTTGAATTAACAAAATAGAAACCAAATTTAGGAGGGGGAAGAGTAGAGTAACAAAACAGATGCAATTAGAATCGGTGAGTAGCTCTTACAATTTGGCTATTTTCTTCTTCTGCTCTTCTGAAGGAGGAGGTGGGACATAAGAAGCAACATCAATAATTGCCTATTAAACTCATCAAGTAGGGGGGGAAAAATGAAAACAAATCAACCATCAGGAAAGGAACTATTAACAACATCCGGCATGGGAAAGAATGACGGCTAAATTATTAGCTAATCGGCACACTCTTTCACATTTACATTTCAGACACAGCATGGCTAATACTTAAGCCTCCTTTTCACCACTTATACCAGACAATAGGAAGCAAGTAGACTTTAGCATTAAAAAGTCGTAAGTAATCAAAGTCTTAGTTACCTGGAGTTTTGCTAAAGCATCTTCAATGTTACCCCGAAGAAAAAAAGCAAAAGGATTAAACAACCTACTTTAAACATCAAATAAGCATTAGTGGGTATTAAAATAAGGAAAGGGGCAGAAAGTAACTTTTGTGTTCTAGTCTTTGTTGAAGAGATCACGATCTCACCATCCTTGTTGATCCGGTTCTTTTCCTGTTTATATAAAAAGACAACTTTACAATCTGCATAAATACTACAAGAGAAAAACCACAAGGACAAGCAATCTTTTGTTAATCGCTCTATGACATCTTTTTTCTCCACTATTAGATTTTTCTTTTCTCCAGTTTCATAGCAATAAAACATTCAGCAAATCTAATTTCTTGCAGCATATGCTACTTGTAATGTATATCTATTTGAATATTTGATAAGTGGGAGGAACTGACAAACCATTTGCATAATCCTGTCTCTAATCCTGTCAGTCAGCCAATATGCATCTTTAACATTGAAGCGCATATCCACCTTGGTGTTCACTGTCTCATTGACGAAACATAGTACATACTGAGAAATCGTGATATGGAGCAATGCAAAGGCAATCAAAGATGAACAAGTAAACAGACCTTTATTCACATTTTGACCTCCGGATCCACCACTTCTAGCAAAACTCACTGTAACATAATCTGAAATCACCATAATCAATATCAATAGTTCTAAAAAAAATCAAACACTTAGAAAAGTAAATACTATGAAGTATCGAGTGTGATTTTAGGTGGTGGCTCATTTCCAGCTGAGATGGCTCGCAATTCAACGTCTTGCAGGAGCTGCTGAACCTGCGATAGACGAGTCGATACCTTCTTATCGTCAGATGCAGCGCACCGAATATGGCTGAAGCTTAATTCACGGCGGGTGAATTTAACGGGTGTTAGCATGTAAATTAGTAGGAGTTACACGAAGAGAGGGAAGTGATGACGATGATAAGGAAGAGAAAGATAATCGTAGCCTGCAATAAACCATTTCTTTGAGGATCATTATTGTTGCTGTTCGAGTTGCTGCCATTTTTTTTCCGCTTCTTCAACTCGTTCTAAGAAAATAGGATTTCGCGTAATAAGTTTTTGATATTCAGCATATTCTTTTTTATATGAACAAAAAATATGAAGAACAAAGAAAAAAATTGGAATGGAATAGAAAAGCGTCTATTGTCTAATGGATATGAGAGAGGTCTTCTAAACCTTTGGTCTTTTAATTACCGTGCAACTGGAAACCTACCACCCTCAAATTTATGGCTCCCTGTTATTCTTTGGTGGCTTTCAGAATTTTGATATGATGGCTCTAGTTATTCTTTTGTTTATTTTTTCCCCCTTTACTCCATTACAAGGCCCAGAATTAATCTTTTCTTTTATTATCATCATAGGATTCGAAATAACAGCTAGAAGACGAAGTGAGCTTATTATGTTCCCTATTGCCATTGATCTATTTTCCGAATGCCGGATGCTGTTAACAGTTCCTTTCCTGATGGTTGATTTGTTTTCATTTTTTTCCCCTACTTGATGAGCTTAATAAGCAATTATTGATGCTGCTTCTTATGTCCCACCTCCTCCTTCAGAAGAGCAGAAGAATAAAATAGCCAAATTGTAAGAGCTACTCACCGTTCTTAATTGCATCTGTTTTGTTACTCTACTCTTCCCCCCTTCTAAATTTGGTTTCTGTTTGTTAATGCAAAACTCTGCAATTTAAGTTGATTGCATTTGTTTTTGTGTGTTCTCAAACGGGCTGCTTTAGGAGAGCATAAAACTCTACTCTTTACTCCTACTCGTTGAAAAAATTCTTCTTCCCCTTTGCTGCTGCTCATTTCTGCTCCTGCTCGCCGGCTATTCTTCTGGTAAAACTTTTTTTCTTTTTCCTCTTTGATTCTTTGCATTTTAGCTATTTCTTTTTCTCTGTTGTTAATTACTCTTTTGGTGAAGCTTTATTTTCTAGATACTTGTTAGTTATGGTATTTATGATGAGATCAAGTGATTTTTTTATTTTTTTTGCATGTTAATTATGTGAAAGGGATTAATGAAATTGTTCTAAAGTTGAGATTTTTTTTGTCTGAGATAACTTAGTACAGGTAATTGTTAATCATGTGATGGGTTGCAAAACAAAACATGGCTTCATTTGACATTAAGCAAGGACAGGTAAAACATTAAAAGAAAAAGGAAAAAAAAATACTGGTATTATCCACTTTCTGGGTTAAACCAACATTTTTTTCAGATCTAGTATCCTAAAGCATACAAGTTAATGAAATGCAGTATTTTACTGCATTGATAGAAGCCTAGAAATACAGGAGATTCTTTATTTAATCTTGCAATAAATCATTGAGCTTGCTGCTCGAAGCCATGCACCCAATATCTATTACTAAAATCTATAGCTTATAACAACTATACCACAAGATAGGAATCCCTCCAAAGAGGAGAACTCGAACCATAGCAGATACTTCAAAATGAAGATAACATTATTTACCAGATGCTTAAAGAGGATAGGAAATACAAACTGATATTATATAAATAGCAACATACTAAACGAACTCACCCCAAAAGAATAATCAAGTCCAGAGAGTTCAAGAGAGTTCAATTGGAGACGTTGTGCTTCTAAGAACCCTGCCAATACTTGCGCTCAAGAGCAAGCACTGCCTGCAAAAACACCACAGTTAGACAACTGACCTTAACTTCGTCGAAAAGCCTTCTTGTCTGAAAGAACCTTCTTACTTTTAAGCCGTTTCTGCTCTCCTAAAGCAGCCCGTTTGAGAACACACAAAAACAAATGCAATCAACTTAAATTGCAGAGTTTTGCATTAACAAATAGAAACCAAATTTAAAAGGGAGAAGAGTAGAGTAACAAAACAGATGCAATTAAGAACAGTGATTACAATTTGGCTATTTTCTTCTTTTGCTCTTCTGAAAGAGGAGGTGGGACATAAGAAGCAACATCAATAATTGCCTATTAAGCTCATCAAATACGGGAAAAAAATGAAAACAAATCAACCATCAGGAAAGAAACTATTAACAGCATTCGGCATGGGAAAGAATGACAGCTAATCAGCACACTCTTTCACATTTACATTTCTTTTTCCTTCTTCAACTATCAAACTATAGTACTGTAAATCGATCGATCACCCAAAAGAAGCAATATTCAGCTACAGGTACCGTCTCCTTCTCCTTCTCCATTTCATTTTGTGTACTATTACTTAAAATGATTTAACTTAGAATTCATTTCTTTTTTAATTACTTTTTAATATCGACTTGTATTTATTGGGCTCGGTTCAAACTCCAAATAACTGTTGGGCTATTTTAACCAATTTTGCATTTGTATGCGGCAGCCGCCTCCTTTAGACCAACATCGCCGTCAAGTCAAGATCATCAACAAAAACGATATGAAACCAACATAACCAGAACAAAAAGAAAGTCATTTTGAAGTTTGATTGATTTGTTGGTTTCTTTTCCTTTTTCATAAAATTCGAATCAACATCAATAAAAAATCCGTAAAATTCTCACTCTCATCCCTTTCCTTTGAACCTCGACCTGGTACTCGATTCCTTTTTTTTCTTTTTAATTTTTTTTATTTGTATTCTAGTTTTTAGCTGTTACTGTTTTTTTTCTTAGCAGCTAAAATAAATTTAGTATACATGTTTGTTTTTCATACATAAACATTATATTGATGTGTTTCTTTAAATAATTACTATATTACTTTATAATTAAATAATAATTTTAATTTTAAAAAAATTAGTTTATACTGATACGATTCATATACTTAGATGAATTAGGAAAATATTTTCATTTCTATAACAAATTATTAATTATATTATTTATTGATCATTGTTTTAATATTTAATTAAATTCTATATAATTTTAAATAAATAGAATTTATATTTTATAAATAAAAAATACTTATGACTGAAAAGATAATAATAACTGCATACAATTTATTCATTCATAAAGAGTAACCTCATTCATTTATTGAAAAAAATACAAGAAATAGAAAAATATAAAAATAATATAAAATCTATTAAAAGAATATAAATCGAAATATATATTTGAAATGAATATGCATACAGTGTTCTTTTAACTATGATTAATATCCATATAGCTAAATGAAATTGATCTTTTTCGCCCACGTGACATCGTGCCACTAAAATTTAAAGGGTGTTGGACGAATATTGTAATAATATGTTTATATTTTGAACCAGTTTTGGAGCTCATATTGAAAAGCTAGGGCTAGGGTTAGGATGAGGCAGCTTATTGATTGAAATAATTGAGAAATTCTTTCCCACAACCAGTCGGCTTAATGTCATTATTAGTGCACATTTGTTAATAACAATAGGCGTAGATATGGAGAAGCATCTTGTTCTATTAATTCACCAATCTATATATATATATTGATGCACAAATATAATGTTTTTGATATATGTATTTGTATAGTTTTAATACTTATTTGAATTGTTATATATTAATAAGATATGAAAATGCAGCTGCATCAATTCAGCACATTGAAGATCTCAACGCAGGAAGATTCCACTGAGTTGGCTACAAGTCCAGCCAATTAGAGCAAAGTATTTTGATATATATATATATATCTCCTTTTGTCTTCTTACTTATTGGTATATAAATGTATGTATTATACAGAAGTTGCATATCAATGAATGCACATTTTACACAATTTCTTTCATCGAGTAATAAATAGTATAACATAATTAATATATTCAATTAAATAGTAATTTCAAGTTTTTTAAAAATATATAATTGTTATGTTCCTTTCTTTTCTCAAAAAGAATCAACAAATTATTTTTAAATTCAACAATAATATAATAATTATATTTTTAGTTATTATTTTACATAAATGTAACTAATATATTATTTAATAAACTAATAAAGTTTTCTCATCTTATATAACATATTATCAATTATATTTTCCATTGAATTGTTATTATATGCATTTAATTTAATATTAGTTAAATTTTTTATATATAAATATTTCTCAACTAAACTATTCAATTTAAATTTTATAAATAAAAAATATCTATAATTAAAGTAGCAGTAATTGATGACTAGTTATGATTAAAATCTTTGAGGAATCACTCTAATTAATTTTTGTGTTGTACTCCCCTTTATAAATTAGTAGAAAAAGCTACCCTTTATCTGATCTAACTTGGCATGGATTTGGACAAAACAAAAAGAATTAACTACCATGGTGTTAATATGAATCGACAATTTTAATGAATTAAAGGGTCAGTGTCCTTTTTTTTACGCTTATTTAACCTAAATCATTTTCGCATCGACTTAACTTACCTGAGACGGAGCAACGACTGACAACAACGGCAGCAAGGGCGATGCCAGCAGCGGCGGCGGCTTGAACGGCAGCAGCGATGGCGTGGACGGCAGCAGTAAGAGTGTGAACGGCAGCAACAATAGAGTGAACGACGGCAACAAAAGAGTGAATGACAGCAGCAAAAGGTTGAACGGCGGCGTGAAGAAGAGGGTGGGTGGTGGAGGCTTTGAGAGGGTTGAATTGATGTGAGTTTGAGATGAGGAGATGGATAATAGAATTAGGGTTTATTTTGTCTTAGATTTTCTTTAGTAACATCAACTGCGTAGTTTTATTTAGATGTTTTTTGGTTTGGCACATCAAAAACTATTTAAAATTATATAATTGTATTTAGATTTTTTCAGTTTGGTATATTAAAATTATATAATTTTATTTAAAATGATATAATGTTATTTAAAATTATATAAATTATCTTGAAATTATGTAATTATAATTAAAAAATTGTATAATTTTAGTTAAAAGTATATAGTTTTATTTTTAATTTACATGTAATTTTTTTAATTTATTAATAAAAATATATTAAATCCATATATAATATTTTTATTTTATATAAATATTGAATTCTAATATTATAAAAATAAAATAAAATTGATCAAAATTTAAAAAATTATTTTATATTTTTAGATGTAACAACACAATAAATATACTTATTAAATATAGTATCTTAATAGTAAAAGTAAGATTTATTAATTAAAATTTAAAATTTAAAATGACTTTGTTTTTTTAGGTCTAACATTCAATACACATGAAAAACAAAAGAATACTAGAAATCTTAATAGGTCCAATGTTGTAGGATATTAAATTTTAAATCCGTTTATAACTATCCAAATATGTCCCAATAAAATTCGTCGGGTCAAGTACTTGAAAATATCCGCCCGATTGTCATTCTTAGAATTAACTCAATAACTAAATAATCAGTAATCCATATTATTGATGAAAGGATTTAAATAAAATTATATTTTAATTAAAATAATCGATAATAATTTAATTTTTGACACTCGAAAAATAAAATTTAAATAACAAATTATTTGAAATTTTCTGATGAGTTGTAAATTTTAGATTTATAGTAATGGTGCTGCATAAACAGTTTTTCAATTCAAGTTGCCATGTAACATATCTTGGTAGTTGTATGGCATAAATATGGCTTCATTTTATATGATATCTCCTAATCTTTTTTGTCTCTTAGCATGGTTGTACCATAAATAAATTTTTATGATCATGTTGTTAATACTAGTCGATTTGATATTTTATTAATTTAATATAATTTATTTTAAATTAATAGACAATAATAGTACAAAGAATAAAAAATTTATACATAAATAAAGCATTAAAAGATTATAAGCAAGAAATCTTTTGAAAACAAAACAATTAAAGATAAAGAATTTATAATGTGAATATTTAACTAAAAAATTATTTAAAATTTTAACTTTAGAGTAATAATTAATACAATTAAAACTAAAACAACTATAATAATAACAAACAATAAAAAAATTATAATTTAAAATAATAATAAATCGATTGTATTTAAATACAATACTATTTATTAATGTAAGAAGTGAATATAATTTTGAATTGGATAGTTATTTTATAATAGTCACAAGTCCTATTATTAATGTTTGCATGTAGAATATGAAATTGGAAAAAAATATAGTTTTGTCGTCTTTTTTTTATCTCTATAACTTTTTTAGTTTAATATAACCTAATAACACTTGATAATGAAATTATTCTAAATTAGTAAACATGAAACAATAATATTAATTTATTTATCGGCTATGTTTATAGGATATTTAGAGATATCTTGATTGAATTTTGACTTTAACATTTAATTTTGAATTTTTCTCACTTAATCTGATATTTTTTTAGGAATGAACAATAATCATATTTATATAGAAGTAATAAAATATTTGTAAAATAGTTTTAAATAAAAAATAGGAATTTTTAATAAAATCTATAAATTCTATAAAAAAATTGCAAATTTTCTCATTAAATTTCTCTTTTTTCAAGCAAATCCAAAGTGATGTGGAAATAAAAATCCAAGAGGAAAGAAATAAACATGACAATAAAATATTACTAGAGCAGAAACAAATTTTTATTATAAGTTTTCTGCATATTATTTTACTGTGTTTGATTAAAACATAATTTAGTTGAAAGTTGCTATAGAAAAAGATTTAAACTAAAATCCTGATTCATTTGAGATTCTATTAAATTAATTAATAAAACAGAAAAAAATAATAATTGAAACTTGACAAAATATTTGAGTCTTTTCCTATAACATAAAAAACTCTACTAAGTATATGTCTATTTATAAGATTAGTAATATATTTTGGAATCTATAATTAATAACAAGTGTGGTAATTATCTGATATTTTAGCTTATAAAACAATTTTTTTTTCTTATTTTTAGTTTTTGATTAAATGAATACTAATAATAAGTCTAATTTTAAAAATCCATGTATAACACCAATGGATTAAAAATTAATAACTTCTGAAATCCTAATTTACCATATCTCACAAGCATTAAAAACTAAATATTAAGAGAATACTAGATAAGAATCTGACCTTCATAAGCTTCTAGCAGATGTCAGTAACAATTCTCTTTCTGGGATGGTTCCTTCTGGTATGTTTGCTTCTTTCTCTGTGCTTTGATCTCCAAGTGTCAAATTGGAATAGCCTACAAATTTTCTGTATATTTAGCTTCTGATTTTAGTCTTTTTGTACAATTGAACTGAAGCTTTACAGAAATTAAATGGGGGGTTTCAATTTGAGAACAATAAAGGTTTATGTGGAGCTGGTTTTCCAGAACTTAGAGCTTGCACTGCATTCAACAATATGAACATCAACCAAGTTGAACCCTCGGGACCAATCACAAACACTACCACCTCGAAAAACATTCCGGTTTCTGCAATTCTCCAAGCACCTTGCGATCAAACCAAGTGTTCGAATTCATCAAAATTCCCACAAGTAGCCATCATTTCAGGGGTTACTACAGCCACCATTATATTAATAGGTGTTGCATTTCTGATAATTTTCTTTTACCGCCGCCAAAAGCAGAAAATTGGCAATATATCTGAATCTTCTGAAGGAAGGCTGAGCACTGACCAGGCTAAAGAGTTCCACGGGGCCGGTGCCTCTCCACTTGTGAGTCTTGAGTACTCTAATGGCTGGGATCCATTTCGTGGTTGCCGAAATGGAGTTGGAATCTCAGAGCCCAGTCTAAATAACTTTAGATTTAACCTGGAGGAGGTCGAGTCTGCAACTCAGTGCTTCTCTGAGGTGAATCTATTAGGAAAGAGCAGCTTCTCATCTGTTTACAAAGGAATACTTAGAGGTGGTTCTCTTGTAGCAGTTCGGAGCATTAATATAACAAGTTGCAAGTCTGAAGAAGATGAGTTTATGAAGGGTTTGAACTTACTGACATCCCTCAGACACGATAACCTTGTTAGGCTCAGAGGCTTTTGCTGTTCCAAGGGTAGGGGTAAATGCTTTCTTATCTATGATTTTGCTCCTATGGGAAACCTGTCAAGATATCTTGATCTAGAAGATGGAAGCAGTCATATTCTTGAGTGGTCCACAAGGGTTTCCATTATCAATGGCATTGCAAAAGGTCAGTTTTAATCTTGTTATTAACAGGACTAAATACGTGGGAGTCTCCAAGCACTGATATCAATGTCTTGCAATTGAACAGGTATCGAATATTTACACAGAGGAGAGGCAAATAAACCTGCTATAATTCACCGACGAGTATCTGTTGAGAAAGTTCTACTTGACCAGGAATTCAAGCCATTGATGGCAGACTCTGGCCTTCGTAAGTTTCTAGCAGATGACATTGTCTTCTCAGGCATAAAAACAAGTGCTGCTATGGGATACCTAGCTCCAGAGTATGTAACCACAGGACATTTTACTGAAAAGAGCGATATATATGCATTTGGAGTGATCATTCTCCAAATCCTCTCTGGTCAACATATGCTTTCCAACTCAATGCGTTTGGCAGCTGCATCTAGCAGATACGAGGATTTCATTGACACCAATCTCAAAGGGAACTTTTCTGAATCAGAAGCAGCTATGCTATCAAAAATAGCACTTGATTGTACACAAGAGCTTCTAGAGCAGAGGCCAACAATGGAGGCAGTGATTCAAGAGATGAACAAGAAGTAATCCTGGTTCCTGATCGCCACCACTCGTTCTGGAACATGGAGAAGTTGATGATGCAAACAAGGTGAGCAGACCTCACTAAACTGCAGAGACTACTAGCACAAATCATTCATACTAATCGTCAAACGTGCGCCTTTTAAGGACTTGAAACTTACAGCAAATATAAGAAGATGCATGGCTTTTGTAAAATTAGAGTCGATTGATAGAGTGCTCGAGAAGGAGAAAATCCTATGATTTTATTTTAAATAAATTTTCCCTTGAGCTTTATGAGAAAAATGACAAAACCCTTTCGTATGATCCCTGGAAAAGAAATTTTATTATAATTTTCACTATTCATTTCTTCTGTAAAAATAGTTTACTGCGAGCGTCCCATATCCAAATATTCTCAGGAAGTTACTTTGCGAGACTTGGCAGACAAGAAAGCTAATAGATAATTACATGGCTGTAGTAAAGCTAGCTCTCAGAACGATTAATTAATAACTATGCACGCGGTTGCAGTCCATCATTCAAATTGCTTCACTGTAATGATAAGAATCACCCCGGATCTCCAAGAGTTTGTGAATTATGTGTATTTCTTTGCACCTTAGTAGTTTGGGCAAATAATGAAAGGCCACCTGAAGAATGACACCTCCAACCATGTAAAAAAATAAAGCATCTTTTCTCTTCTTTTCTTTTTTTAATTGTATTTTCAACTTTAACTAATCTTCAATTTAACTCCCATTCTAAGAATTACAAAGAAAAAAGAAAAGGTAGACCTTACAAAACCAAAATATCAGAAATTACAAAAGACTGCAGCAAATACGAACTAAATCAGAAACTTTATTCGAATGTACATGTAACAGTAGCTACCAAATCCTGCCCTAACCTGCCAGTGAGACGCAAACTATACGCACAACATGCACTATTCAGGAATGCAGATAGAAATTTGCAGCACATGTCCAACCTTGGATACCAGCCAAGAAGCAAGAGAAGCAATAACTGCGAACAGCATAACTGAGAAGAGGCACCCTCCAGCAAGTTTAAACTAGTGAAGAGTGGAATGGCTTCGCCGACCACTGATAAAAGAGAGAACGGTAAATTACCACTCTTGTGTAATTAGTGATAACTATTAGAGTGATGCAAGTCTCTGTTACGTCAGTCAGACTGAAGCTATGACTTTTAACATGCGTCAGTGCGGAAGAACTGATAAAAAAATCCAGTGCTCATCTAGCCTAAGACATTCAGCAGGAACAGCAGCTTACTTAATTACAGCAGAGATTAACCTCTCACACTTGTTAGATAAAAAACCATGTAAAATAAGCACTGTAAATCAAAAGCTTTTTCCTTTCTATAATATAATGTTCTACATTTTGGATAGTGACTAGTGTTTTAGGATTAAAAAAAAGGTATATATTTATTAGTAAATTTTTTAAAAATATCTTAAAATTAATAAAAATATTATTTTTACCCTGTAAATTTATTTTTAAAATATTATTTTTTAAATTTTTTAAAAATACTGTATAATTATTTTTTTGGTTATTTTATAAAAAAATAGAAAAATAAAAAAACCAATATCATTTTTTAGAAAAATAAAAAAACTACTCTTAATATCTTCTTACAGTAAAAATAAAAAAATTACATCGTATTTTTAATAAAAAAATAAAAAAAAGGGCTATTTGTGTTATCTTTCCAATTTATTATATGAGTTTGCCACCTCATCCAACAAGCATTTTTATGGGCTATCAACCCTCTGAAAAACCATAATGGGCCCTTATTTGTTACTGTTAGGATAGAACTGGACCCACCTACTCACATAGACAGACATCGACATAAGGCTGCTTGTAACCGTCTCAAACATTCTGAAACGACAGCGAACGGGGATATCACCGCCGTGCACTGCGAGATATTTATTTATTTATTTATCTGTAGTCAACCGTTAATGGCAGTTTTTCTTTTCCCTTTTCAAATTGAAATAAACCCGCCAAAATCAGTCCTTCTATTATGGTCGTTCACAATACTCAAGAACCAAAAAATCATAAATTAAAATAAAAAAGGTAGAGAAAACAAAAATGGAAAAGCAAGCAATAGTGATTATTTTATGCTGCTTAGTGAGTTACTATTTACTGGTAGCAAATGTTAACGGAGTAGAGATTTTATCAAAATCGAAGCTTGAAAAATGCGAGAAAGCCTCCGACTCCGATTCCGATTCTCTCAATTGCACTGCCAAAATCGTTTTAAACATGGCCGTTCCTAGCGGTTCTGTAAGTTTAATAAACTTAACGTTTCATCTTTCAATTTTGTTATTATTAATACTATGTAAATAATTAATTTTAGTGTTCTTTGGTGCGTTAGAGTGGAGGAGAAGCGTCTATTGTGGCGGAGATAGTGGAGGTGGAGGAGAATTCGACAAGCAACAACATGCAGACATTAAGAATACCACCGGTTATCACTGTCAATAAATCTGCTACTTATGCCCTATACGAGCTTACATATATACGTGTATGTTTTATATTTTTTTGTTAAAATACTTAAGATTACAAAATTTCAACCTAAGTTGAGGATACAGAGGTTTAATGTTTTTTATTTTTTATCTTGGAGTTGTAAAGATTGTGGTAGGAAGATAAATCTGATGTAGCAACGACTTAGGGTTTTGCATTTTTTGATAATATGATGAGTGTATATTTGATTATTATTTTCTTTTTTAAAGTATCATTTGCGAACTGATCGATATTCAGGATGTTGCTTATAAACCTCAAGAATATTATGTTAAGACACGTAAATGTGAGCGGGATGCTGGTACAAATGTTGTGCAGATATGCGAAAGGCGAGTAATATTATTACTTTTGTTATTGTTCAAAGTTCCACATTCTGTTCGTGATACTTTAGCCGTTTATTTCTGAAGAAATAAAAATTGTCTAGTTCCCCAAGTATTAAGTAGTAAACAGTTGCTATTTAACTCTTAATATATGTGGTAGTTATTTTGAGTTCTAGATCTTGGCAGCAATTTATTAGCACTTTTCTTTTGCGCTATCAAACACTAGACTAAAGGATTTGGTATGTACAACCAAAAAGAGTGCAAAGTGCAAATACAAAGTTACTGAACCTTTCCTTCGTTTGTAGAGTAGGATCTTATTAGGGAAATATTTAAAGTTGGGCGATTGAAATTTCATTTGCAGCCTCATTCACTTAAGTGTCTGCTTTAATTTGTAGGTTGCGGGATGAAAAAGGTCATATTATTGAGCATACAGAGGTAATGCTTCTGAGTTCCGACTTATTCAATCTCACTTACATCTCTGTTTCTATGTATGTATATAAATATGTACTTTGTATGTGTGAATGTAATCTCATTTACATCTCCTTGTACTCTTCTGGTTTTTATTTTCCGTCTTCTATCATTTCCTCATCTTTTGTTGTTTGTTAATTAGCCTACCTGTTGTCCCTGTGGACCCCAAAGAAGAGTACCATCATCATGTGGAAACTTTTGTAAGTGATTCTTAGTTTGCATTCATTTATACCATTCTGGTTGAAGATATGAGTTTGTCTTAATTGACTTTTGTCAATTTGCTTTTTATCAGTTGACAAATTAATGAAAGGAAAGGCCAACACTGCACACTGTGTCAGATTTCCAGGTGATTGGTATGGTGTTCATGTTGCACTGGTTTGCTTTTGTTTCTGGTTTACTTGCATGTCCATGTTCAGTGAAAATTGTATGCAACACATAGTGAGATCAATATACAATGGACAAGTCCTTGTCTGTTTGAAATGTTCTAGCCTTAACATGGGTGGAGGTCCGTTCATGCTTTGGGAGCATTCTGAACTGCCATGAATTTCACATATTGTCCTTAAATGTTTATTTTAACTTTTGACGGTCTTGGATGATTATTCCAAACTAATATTTTTCTTCACTTAGGTTCCATGTTTTTGGCATTGGACAAAGATCAATTGGATTTAGCATTCGAATTGAGGTGAAGACAAGATATAAAGTTTCGGTATGCTGTTTCTGTACTGTTTACCTTCATATATTTCGGTGCCTACAGTATATGTTTCATTTATTACAGCACTCAACTTTTTCTGTGATTCTGCTTTAAGCTTGCTCATAGAAGCACATTTGTGCTTAAGTTTCTTTTGATTGCTTGCCGTGGAGAGTATGATGTTCATTTACATGTCATTGCATGATTGTAGCTTGGTGCTGAAATAAATACCTCTGAGTATGTGTTAGATAGAAGAGCAAGCATGAGCCCTGCTTTTTCTTTTTCTCTTTTTCATCATTTTATTCAGAAAGCTCATCCCTCTTCTCTCCTCTTCCCCGACCTTACCTAGCATACACGGTCAAGGCTTTATTTCTCATACACGTATACACCATCTTTTATCTTTATTATCTGATATGCATATTGCTTCCTTTAAGCTCTTAAGTTCTTCTATTTGAATGGAATTTTGAGTTTGCAATTCATTTGGACGATAAGTCTCTTCTTTTCTGGCCATTTTTTTATTGGAATGAAAACTATGATATATTTACTAATGGAAGATCTTCCTGACATTCTCCTTTTTTGCTTTCAGGAAGTGATCGTGGGCCCCGAAAATAGAACAGCAACATCCAAGGATAATTTTCTAAGGGTTAATCTTATTGGAGATTTTGTTGGTTATTCAAGTCTTCCTTCATTTGAAGACTTTTACCTTGTCATTCCAAGGCAGGTATCCTTCCTTTGAACCTTTTGCTGGTACAATTACAACTAATTTGCTCCAACTTTAAGGGAAAGATAAAAGAGTTGCGACAAAATTATTCATGCATGCCATTTCTTTTCAATTTTGTGTTTCCTAGAAAGTTATTGCTTCATACCAAGGTTATTGATGCGTGATAATAGTGGGATTGATAGGGTAGGAATGGATCATGGCTCTACACCTTTTCTTATTTCTTTAATAAATTAGTTCAAGCATTATATGAATTGCACATTCGGTGATATGGTGTTTGCTAAAAGTTTTTCTATGCTTTGAAAGGGTGAGCCTGGTCAACCACAAGATCTGGGGATGAATTTTTCAATGTGGATGCTGCTTGAGAGGGTCAGATTTACGTTAGATGGCATTGAATGCAATAAAATTGGTGTCAGTTATGAGGCTTTCAACCAGCAGCCAAACTTCTGTGCTTCACCATTCTGGAGTTGTTTGCATAATCAATTATGGAATTACCGAGATGTTAGTATCAGCTTAGTACTCTCTTCCACATAGCCTCTTGCCCTCCCTCCTTCCCCAGCCCCCCAGTCTTCTATGCAGGCTACTTGTGGTGGTCCAGTTAAACTGAAAAGAAACTGTCTTATGCGTGCAGGCCGATCAGAATCGGATTGATAGGAAGCAATTACCTTTGTATGGTGTGGAAGGAAGGTTTGAACGGATAAACCAGCATCCAGTTATGTTTCAGCAAATATACATATGATGTTCTGCAAATGTGCTGTTTTCTGAGTTTTGTTGACTGTTACGATTTGAGTGCAGAATGGAGGGACTCATTCATTCTCCATAGGAATCACTGAAGTTCTTAACACAAATCTTTTGATAGAGCTTAGTGCTGATGATATAGAATTTGTCTATCAAAGGTTATATTCATACCTCACTGTCACTGCTATTACAAGTGGTTTACTTTGAAAACTTGTGACAGTCTATAAAGCATGACTTTGAACAATTAGTGATATTCTGCCTCGTAGGAGCCCTGGGAAAATCTTAAATGTCACTATCCCAACATTTGAAGCCCTTACACAATTTGGAGTTGGTACAATCACAACAATGAATACTGGGAAAGTGGAAGCATCATACAGTTTAACGGTAGCTTGAGCTTTTCCTTGTCATACTCTAAAATGTTAAAATCTGTAAAGATTTTAAGACATAGACAGAATCATATTTAAGAAGCAATCCAGTTTTGATTATCTTATTTGCTTATCCCTTCAACTTGTAATGGATGAATTTCTCCATTTTTTTAGTTCGAGTGCTCAAGAGGCGTCTCCCTTATGGAGGTTTTTTTTCTTTGTCCATAAATCTTTTCTTCTCAGTATTGTGTATCCAATACCTTCCAAATAATATTTTTGTATAGAATGCTCTCTAAATCTTCAATGGTTGCAGGAGCAATTCTTTATTATGAAGCCAAACGAAATTGCAATACGATCATTTAAACTCTATCCAACCACTGATCAAGCTGCAAAATACATATGTGCAGGTAGAGTTGATACAGGGGTGTGACTTCATATTTTGTTGTTTTTACGAGCGTAATGAAGGTGGCAGAAGGAAGTCTGAATCTTTATGTTTTAATGCAGCTATACTGAAGGATTCTAATTTTAATGAAGTTGATAGGGCAGAGTGCCAATTCTCTACTATTGCTACTATTCTTGACAATGGGTCACAGGTTTGGGCTAGTCACTAAGTCTTATATCCTTGTAGGAAGTTTTATGAGAACATCTTTTGATGTGCAGGGGTAAAAGGATCTAAAACAGATCATAACTAAATATTAATTCCATGTGATGAAGTCTGGGTATTTTTATTCATCTTCACTCCTACAAGGATATATTCTATACTGCTGCATCTTCTATCTAGGCTAATCATCTCAGTATACCCTTTCTCATTTCATTAATGACTTCTAACTCCACCTTACTAGGAAGGAAACAGATGATGAGAAAAATGGAAAAACAGTGGAGGAACATAGAAAATGTTTTAAGAGAGCTACGTGATTAATGCTTGTCAGCAAGGCTTTAGATTGACATCTTACCATGTGGTCTGCTTTTATTCATTCTTCTATTTGACATATACAGCTGGGATTCATGTAAGATATGTTGGGGGAACTTGTTTCAAGAGAAGAAAATTGCTTGCCTTAGATCGTTATTTTGTGGGCATGTGCATTGGTAGACATTTATCAAGGATCCTAATTTATCAATTTTTTACCTGGCTGGTACTAGCAGTTGCATCATTGTAAACCTATTTTGAATTCATAATTTGCTATATTGTGCAAATTCCATATTAAATGCTAACCTAGTGTGATATATGCTTCCTCATGGATGACTTTATGCGTCCAATAAATGTTTGACTGAAGCAGCCAACACCTTAGAATTGTAGAAGATGATATTTACTACTTAGCAACTATTTGGCTGCTAATATATCTAAAATATTGAATGGAACGGCTAAATTATGAATATATGCAGATCACTCCCTTTCAACCTCCAAAGAATAGTAAGAATGGTTTCTTAGACTCTGTTGAAAGCATTTGGAATACATTATGGAAAGGTTTGGTTGACTTCATCACTGGAAAAACTTGCAGGTAACTTTTCTAATGCAGGATCACTTATATGAAATTACATGGGTGTTCATCTTTGTTGTGAATTTTTTTTTATTCTTGCACTGTTCCTATTTCTTTCTGAAATTGAGAATGTGCGAGCACCTTTTCAGCTATGCCACCTTTTCAGAAGGAGAATTATTGCAATTATTAATCAATTCATATATTGAAAGTTTCTTTATCATCCTTGGATTCGGATATAACGTGTTTTTATAACAGTTTTGGGGATGGAGGCTGAACTGCCTTTTGGTTTTCCCCGAAAACGGCTTTCACTTTCTGAACCCATCTTTAAAAAACTTGAAAAAAAAATTAGAAAAATGAAAAAAAAGGGTTTTCGAATTAGACTGCGTCCATGCTGAAGAACTATCAGTAAGAGATAATATTAGGATGATTGTCATTTTCTTTTTGTTTCTGCATCATATACAAGCACGAGTCCAAGCAACATAGCAATAGAGTAGCACATATGCCAGTGATACCTTTCAAAACTCACTGTAGGTAACTTTTCTAACAATCGCTTTCCACCTAGAGTAAAGATATTGACACTTCGTGTTGCTGTTCATTTGTCTTGATCCATTTCTGCATTTTCCATGGTCCACATATAAGTTCCTCAGTGTTGATTAAAGGGTATTCTTAGCTACATACAAGAAAATCGGGCATGTTTCTGGTTTATTAGATATAGAAACATTTTGGTGATTATGTTTATGGTTCTTTTGCATCAGAAGGAAATGCACTAGTTTCTTTGATTTCAGTTGCCACATACAATACATATGTATGGGTTGGATGGTGATGTTTGGTCTTCTTTTGGCTATTATCCCACTAGGTAAACCTTTATTTTCTTTTCCTATGCTGTCTGAATTATTTGGCTGATAAAATACATCTAATACCATGCACTCCGGATGCAGTGCTTGTGCTTCTGTGGCTTTTACATCAAAAAGGATTTTTTGATCCTCTTTATGACTGGTGGGAAGATCATGTTTGTGCTGATAAACAGAGACATGGATATATACAGAGACACAACATTGATATCCACCACCATCACATTCATGTTAAGCAACATCACGAGTTGGGAGCAAGGCGCCGCAAGCATGACGCTCAATATAAGCGGAGTACCCATCGGGAGCATAAGCATAATCATTCAGGCGGGGATACTGACTATAATTATTACCTTCACCATGTTTATAAGGACAGAAGTAAACGTAGGAGTGCTAAGAAATCAAGAATCAAGCAGCACGGACTTTTGGATGAAATGGAGGATGACAACATTAAGCACCACAGACACAGAAAGGAAAAAGAACATAAAAGGACTATGTAGATAACCAGTCATAGCGAAACGAGATGAAATTACCAAGTTCAGTGTTGGCCTGCTGGATGATTCACAGCTTAAGCAGCTAGCTAAGTCCAGTATAGTGGACTTAAATGGGCATTACCTGCTGTTGTAGATTCATCATGATGGACTAACAGTCTTATCTCTTTCATTTCTTCTGTATAATGGGTGGTGGGATGGTTATGAATGAGGAGCGAATAGAAATAAAATTTGATCACTGTTTGTTGTAAATAGAAAGGATTTAACTGAAGCTTTTATACTAACCGTCACAAGTAAATATTCATTATGATAGGTGTACAAATTGGATAAGCAGGTGCCTGATTTTTTTTTCTCTTTTTTCCATTTACTGAATTTACATAATGACACTAATTGGAAAGCAAAGTAACAAACTACGTGTGCGATCCTGATCAAAACTGTGGCTTGGTCTCTGTTTGAGGACCGAATGCTGTCTGCTTTTCTGACATCTACAGGGCCTTTTAATATTGCGTTAACTATTACTCTTCTTGCAGTTTTGCAGATAGTAGTTCTTGGTGATAAGATGCCAAGCTGGAATACGTACCCACTATACCCCATGTATGAGATGCCCCTGTTACTTTCTGTTTTAACTATGTAGAGTTCAATCCTGTCGTTTTGTCTGCGAACTGAATGTGATAACCATTTGGAAATTGTAAACCAGGAGTTCGGACAATATTTCCTCCTTTGGTTGTTTGCCACCTGAAAGTTCCAATTGCAGAAAAGGTTACTCTCTTTATCTCTGTCAACAACACACACAAATGCGCATGCACTGAACTGCTTTGCGTTATGCTATTACCTGTACTTTGTAACCAAGCAATGAAGAAATACAGCCATTTGAACCTTTGTAAAATCTGTTCCAACACAAAATCTCATGCCACCACCAAAAGCCATAAAATTTTTTGATGCAGTATTTATTTCCTGGTCCTGTATGTCACCGTTGTTTAGTACAAATGACAGAAAAAGTACAGAGACCACATATTGAAGTAACGTTTAAAAATAACCTTCCATCTCCATGGATTGAAGGAAAGTGGATCTTCATATTTTGTTCGGTTCAAGTGTACAGCAGGGGGGCAGACCATAACTGCCCAACCAGCTGGAATGGTATATCCTGCATCAACACCATTTAATGTTATATTTCAAATTACTTGCTATACCCTTCTTTAGGCAATACTTGGTTTACTATGGCCATAACCTGGTTTTTCCAAGTTACTACGTACCCTTGAACTGGATGTCTCTGAGCACTTTTCTGAAGATTACTGGAACTATGTTTGCCAGTCTAACAGTTTCATTGATGACCTGCAAATTTGGCATTGTCATTATGTTAATTACACGAAGTTACTGATCTGATATTAAACTGGTGACAGAAAATTGACGTACCTGAAATGTAAATGTCATTGATTTATATTCTTTCCATGTAATGCCCGAGTCAGCATTTTCCCGGTTTTCTAAAATTGCTTCATGCTCTTCCTGGTAGAAGTAGAAACATCAAGAGCATGTTAATTTTGGAGAAAGAATAGGCTAGCCAGAATATCAATATTGATATATTATTTAAATTTTCTTACGGACCGTTAATTGCTTTAGCGCCAATGGATGGTCAGATAAAAATTTGACAGCCATAGTTATAGCCAAGGAAGTCGTTTCAAAGCTAGCAAACAGAAGCACGAACATTAAATCCAGAACAATTTCCTCTGTAAGGACTGATCCCTCTTTCTGAAGGTCTTCAAGTACATAGTCAAAAAAATCTCTTTGATGCTGTCTTGGATTTCTTCTTCTTTCATTTAGCAGGTTCTTTAATATTTTCATTGCTCTTTTCCTACCCTGAGAAAGAAAAGAAAAGAAAAATCAAAGAATGAAGACCAAAACCTGGACTGAGTTTTGAGGTAATGTAGCTTTCTATCGATTCATTGCCTCCGTGAAATTGTGCTACTTAGTGATTTTGACCAACTTAGTTTCTGGTTGGCCTAACATTCCACTACCCGAATGTTCGAGATTTGAGATAGAGCAAGAGATAGTTTTTACACGATAATTATGGACCTTACTATGGTTTACCTGTAAACATTTATGATATGCTGTTCCAGGTATTTCCAAAGGGAAGGATATCAAGCCTTGCATGAAAGCAACAAAGTTGTCCCTTAGGTTCTCTGAGTAATTCTTTTCATCATAACTTATCAGCTTCTTTGCGGTCAAATCAAATATCATCTGAAAAGGTAAGAATAATGTCAAATTCTGGATAAGAAACTTCTAACTGAAGTTTTAGTAAGAAATGGTTAAGTAAAGATTACACTAGCTGTTGCTTCTTTTAATTCGACAGAGCCCTGAGTAGACCATAGTTGTAATCTTTCAGATGCTGCCTGTTGAACTTCAGGGAGCATTTTCTTAAGGCTTTCAGGACCAAAGAGATTTAGAACCATATTTTTAAGGTACTTGTACATGAACCCATGTAATGAACCCACATTTTGTCGTCCGAAGATTTCTGTGAATGTATCTGGATACCAGCTTTGAAACAACTGTCCCTCTTGTTGGAAGATGAAGTAATTGAGATCTGGGTCTGTTGATACTACTACCGGCCTTCCAACCAAACTAGTCCTGAATACTGGCCCGTATCTGAAAGTAGCAGGAGAAGCTTTAAAGAAGAAGAGGTAGATGATGATGATGATTACAATAATGATAATGATGATGATGATTCTAGTACTTGTTGAACATGTTGGGAGAGTTACCTTTTCATCCTCTCTTTGACAAAGGGAGGAATTTCAGAAGAAGTGTTGGGAGTGAAGAACTGAAGTGTCTCGCCGAGGAGTGGTAATCCCATTGAACCGGGGGGGAGTTTCCCATTGCATTTGGGATTTCTCCAATGGTACACCCAATTTGTAATGCTTATGATGACCAAAGCTCCAAACCACAAACTCCACATGTTACTAAAATACAAATGCAAATGCAGAAAAGATCTTGGATTGAAGGAAAATAAAATAAAATAATGCTGCGATTTTTAAACCAGAAATGGAAATGGACGGGTTATGATTACCAGAAATAAGAAGAGTTTGAGTTGGGAAACGTGGGAAGAATAGACAGAAGGAAGAAAGAAATTGCTGGCATGTATCTCAGCAACCATCAGGAGATCTTATATAGGGTGGTCAGAAGATAGAACTGTTCCCAATAAATAGTATTTATTATTATTTATTTAGCTCTTTAGTGTTTGTTAAGTTGCTTTGAGTAGTAGTTGAATATAGAATAGATAGGATTAGAATAGCTTAAATTTATTCTTAGAGACCATTTACATGTCAACGTTTTGTTATTAGTGTGTTAAAGGGTTACCAAAGGAAGCTTAGTGGATGTTTCCTTCCTCTCTTCCCCAGCTAGCTCTCCCCTATTTCTTCTTTTTTTTATTGTTCCTATTTTAATCAAGCTTAAGGTTTCATGTAAAAAAGAAAAACTGAAGGAGCAATACTTGAGAATGTAGAGGTTCAAAGGATCTATCCAAACTAACAGTGATCTTGAATGCGTCATTAAATGCTAAAATCTAGTGATCTTTTCATGAACTTGTTCCAGTTTTTAATTTAATATCTATGCTAAATACTCCATATCTATGTTTCGTGTCTATGCCCATGAAGATGCCTCACATGTTCTTTTAATTTTCTTTATTCTTTTCTCAAACCTCTGTTTGTTAGAATTAAATCTCATCCTAGATCTTCTTTAGCTGGAATCATGAGATGATAACATTCTCAATGTTCTGGTCAACTTTTGAGATCTGAATGCATACATCACCAGTGATTTCCATGGCATAGTTCTAGATATGCATGCATCCACTGTGTATGATTTTGTTCTCATCTTTTAGGTATGCTACGCTATGCTAGTTGAACAGGTAAATCAATGTGGATACATAGAGCACCGCCCCACCGGCCCATTGAGCCACGGACTCAACGCAACAACTGCTACAACGTCGTAGGTAGGTTACTGTGAGTATTATGACACCTCTATTATGTGCAATTGGATTTTTAAAAACTTGATCAGTGTGTATCAATAATGATGGATGAAGCTTCACAGGCAATGACCTGGAAGAACGAAATTTGAACAAGACTTATTAACCATAGATTATATGCATACAGGAGACCTGAAATACTTTGTCTGCTGATATATTTATCTAGGATTCCTTTCACATTTGTATACGCCTGTTATAGCACCGATTGGGGTTATTATTATAAAGCTGTAAAGCTGATGCCATTCTTAGCTTGTAGGCTGTATTGCAGTGTGTTAATATGTCCTTTTTGTTTTCTGAGTTTGTCGTATACACATTTTGTACTTCTCATGAATGTTAAGAGAACAAATATTTCTATTAATAGCTGTCAAATGAGTGTACAAAATAATATGAGAAGATGACCTGAAAAGATTTGGTTAGACTTACACCCCATTCTGATGATATTAGTATAATAAATCATCATACTTTTTGCTATCCAAATAGGTCTAAAGTCTTTTTTTTTTCTTTTTCTTTTATTTTAAGCTTAGGATCTGTTAAATGCAGAAACCTGATACAGCTGAAAAAAGGTTTCTTTTTAAGAGGATGAGTGATTGATTCATTGATGGAAGTTGTTGCGCCCCTGGTTTAACTGCTAGGCATGGATGGGCTTGGAAAGGGTCTCCTTGATGGGGTGCATAAGCCTGACAGCTCGGTTAACCTCTGTTTTTGGAATTATAAACTAGACTATCTAGAAAATAATACTGTATAATGTATGTATTGCTAGGAAGTCAAGTATTTTGTTTTCTAGTTACTTAAAATTTACATTTTTCTAGCTCCATTTGTTTTATAGAAGTTAACTCAAAGAAGAGAGGAAACCTTTTTTTTTCAATGGAGAATAAATTACTGAGAAATCTAAAACTTGAAATTTCATCCTAAGCATTTAGTCTCTTGCTAATATACTAAAACGTGATGATTATACATATATATATATAGTTTCTATACGAATTAAAATAATTTTCAGAAAGCTTGTAAAAATTGGTATCATGGCTTCTCTCTTCAAAATAGGAAGTCATTTTCCTTTAATGTGATATTTAAAAAAATATTTGGCTCCCGACAAATAGACCCAAGGGAAATTCTATTCTGTCTCTGATGGGAGAATATGCCATTACGGTTCAAGAGGATCCTACCTGTATTGATTGTCCGCAAGTCCCAAATCTGATGATGGGAACCCATAAGCTAAGGGTCCACATCAAGGAGATCTCCTACATTAGTTCGGTAGATGGGAGTTGCTTTCTATCCTTTTACTACGGATCAGACGGTTCAAGAAATTCTATTGACCTTAAAAGTATATTATAAAGGTAGTAATTGGCTGGTTAGTTGTTGATATTTGTCGTGTTGGAATCAAGGTCGGTTTAGTGCCTTCATTATTCATCCAGCTATGTGTTTTACGACTGATTTAGGTCATCAAGGCATTGCCATGCCGGTATATATGTACTTTAGCCAGTGCTTGAACTGCAAAGAGCATTAGAAATTTGAGAACGTGGGCATATCGGTTCTGTTGATTATTAGCCTTAGGTGATGTTAAGTGTCAAATTAATGAAGAAGCAAGTGGTCAGTCACAGCAGTTTAGTAAATGGGGCATTATATTTAGGTATCTAGATGTATAATTAATATCAAGTACATTACAGAGATTGATGCCATGCAGGTGTTGAGTTACACGAGAAAGAGAGGATTAAGGAGAAAGTTGTTCTTACTGTCTGTTACGTGCGCCTAGGGAATGCTTCATTAAATTACAGTACAAGTAAGGAAAAGAATAAAGACAATATCTTTTTTCTTTTGCTCTTTTCTTTTCTTGCTTGGATTTGAAAAGCAGTTAAAAGAAATCAACAGTTGCACAAGTCAAATGACATACAGACTTCTTTAACTGTTTCGCTTGGGGAGAGTTTACCTCCAAGGTAATATATCTTTAATATTTTAATATTATTTCCATGTTAAATGCTAAATGTTAATATGAAAAATCTGTTTTTAATTCTTGTGATGCAGAAAAATATATTATTTTCTGGGTCGATGAAAACACCACTTGGCAACATTATTATGTTAATCCGGAATTGATTATAATATTCTACATAGATAATGCTGTAGTTGGGTATACTATTACATTATATATAGAAACAGAGAGATGTTGGTGGTGTTATGCATTGCCATTTTGTCTTTTTGTTTCTAACGTTAAACATCATTATCTGGAGGTAATATTAGTATAGGAAGTGTCATTAACCTATTCAACTGGGTTTATCTAATTAATTAGCTCTTTCATGAGTTAGGGCCATAATTGTGATGTTTTGTTCTAAGCTTCTTTGTTTAATGGATCTCTTTGGTGGATTGGTCAAAGAAATGATAACGTTTTATCTTTGAATATTGCTACAAGATTTTGTCTTCCTCTCTAAAGTTCCTTGGGTTGACCCATTAATTTCATTGCTTGGAATCACCTTTAAATTCTTTTATAGGCGTTTGACTTTCTATATGTCATTAACAATGTCCATGGAGGCAATTATTATCTACGTGTGCATCAACAGTGTAGCATAAGTTGGTCTGCTGACATGAAGACACCAACTTCGAAAATAACAAAAACATTCAGCATCTCTTCTAAATTTTTCCTCAATTTGGTGCTTAATTATATCGAAACAGCATCTTAGATAACTTCAATTACTGCTGTTGTTTGTTACGGGCTTTACTACAATAAACAAATAAAGGATCTATAAGCAAGATTTATACATATGCGGTCATCCATGACCCATGGTGATCTAGAAAAAATTAGACCCTTGGGAGCTTTGGTAATAACAAAACCTTGGAAGTCGATCAAAATCCCAATTCTATTCATGCATGTATATTATTCTAGTTTCGATTGCACTTGAAGGGGCACATGACCCTTTTACCGTGTTAGACCTACCTACCTTGTTGCTCACCTAATTGCCAGTAGGGTTAGACTGGGGTGCTCCACTTTCATTACCATACAAATTCCAAAGCATGTTGAAGAGTCAAAAAGAAACAACAAAACAAAACAGCAATATCATGATTGAGCAACGCCCGATCGAAGGGGTTCAAAGCATCCTACATTATACTAGAAACAAAGTCGCTGTTCTGTTTGCATTGAGCAAAAACAAATTGTATTATTGTTAACATAATAGTTAAATTTATCTCAAAAACAAAAACATCATAGTTAATATGATAAATATTCCAGGTTTTTTCGTTTTGGGAATTTATTTCATGGTTCTTTGCTCCTTGTAATATATATATATATATATATGATAAATATTCCAGGTTTTTTCGTTTTGGGATTTATTTCATGGTTCTTTGCTCCTTGTAATATATATATATATATATATATAAGAATTTAGAAGAAAGGATCTCATTTGAGTTCTTATGATTTGATGACAAAAACCTAACATTTTTTAGTATCTCCTCAAATGCATAAATTTTATTGCTAATTTAAAAATTGGGTCTTCACTAAGCGATTAGGTACGAGTTAATCATAACGTAGAAGGTCATTAGGTGTGCCATAATCGAGTTTAGTACCATAATACTGGTTTACAATTAGTAGTTTGTTTATCTTCTGAAGTATAATGAGCAGAGTTGACACAGAGCATGAAAGTAATAAGGTTTAATTTGATGGGGATCCAGAAAGGAGGGGTATCGTATCAAATATCATCACTCTTTTCATGCCAGACTAATTGTTGGTTATTAAAATTAGCGAGCTTGGGTCCCGCCTGTCACAAAGGTATTCTCGTCATGACCCACCAGCCTAATATCAAATTGTTTAGTATGTGTGGACTAACCAATAAGGATCAAGGCTGTAATGACATAAGCAGCAACAGCCAATAGAATATAAATCAAATTTTTGTTTATAAATATAAGCACCATGTCGGCACTTAGGCTTTAAAGCCAATATTAAAGTGAGCTCGTTTCGAGACAACTACATGTCAAAAATGCTGAACTGGATTGAGAAATGCACACAGTGCGTACAGAATAATATTCTACAAGGTTGTAATTGGAAAAGAAGAACCCTCAGAGAGATATATCGGACAACCATTCAGCTAACTTCTAATTTATGCCATTGTGATAGACTTCCATTCATTAAAATCAAGTCTCCCCTCAGATTACGTGCAACAGGACGAAGCAAGAAAAGCTCCTTACCAGCGTACTTCTTTGGACTTGGAACATTGTAAGGGGCAAGCGATGTCGCCTCATAATAAACAAATGACTGGTATCAATATGACCTAAGAATTGCAATTCTGAAGTTCTTGGAGTTTTTTGAGTGCTAGCTTTGTTAGCTTTCTATCATGGTTAAGCACAGCACTTACACTCTCAACCACCAATATAATCTGCAAAATAATATAAAGAAGAAAAAATAATTAATAAAGACAACTAAATAGTGCATCAAAGCCCTCACCAGGATTTTATGCTCTAAAAAAATCTTTGTTCTATAATATTTACTTCTGATCAGAGTAAGCAAATCTTTATATATCTGATAACAAGTAAATTTTAGCACATACCTAGATGCTCTTTCATTAGATTGGCACTGTCATACATTTTTAATCTGGCACACCACTATTATTTAATAGTTTTAGATCAAAGAATAAACTAGAGGTTGCTAAGCATGGTTATGCAAAACACAATCATTTGAATCTGAAAAATATTTCCTCGTCATTTTCTTGAGAATTTTTAGAACAATATTGATCATCTTGGGAAATTTTTAAGAACCATATCAACCCATCTGATACTTTCAGACATCAAAATTAAACCATGAACTAGATATCACATACCTGCAAACAAGCGTAAGCAATTGCAGTTGCAAAGTAGAAGTTTGCATTGCCAGTGCCCTGCAAATTGAAAACATTAATCATAATATAGAAATTGAGCTGCTATTTTGGCTAACAGAATTTCATAGAGATGCATACCCTCCAAATCCATAAGTTGTGCATCACAGGGCTAAGGAGGGAAACCCCAACATAACCACAGAAGATGAAGAAAGAGAACTGCATATCTGCATGGCATACATACTTGAGATGCACTGCTGCAGGATCGAATCGAAATTCAACATCAACATGATAGAACCTACTAACTTACCAGCTAATTCATCAAGAAACAATCCCAACAAACCCATGTACAGAGCTGAATCCCCAACCTGGTCAAAATTGAACCAGGTGACAGAGAAGTACAAATTAGATTTCAAAATATAGCCACACAAAATAGCATCAGATGAAGATCCTAAGGAATTCTTTCCTGGCTAATGGTGTAAAAATCAATAGAATAGTATAAAACCACTTGACATGAAATTTGAATTTTATTTGCTGTGATTTGCACTCTAGGAGCTTGCAGTTACATTACCAGCCCAAACAAGCAATCTTTCACACACAAATGAAAAATACATTTGATCAAGTATAAATTCCATCTTCAACCATGCATGCACGGCATTGTATTAATTAGACCTCATTAAAGCAAACAATTTTAAAAAGCGGCAATACTGTGGTAATGGCAGGACAGTTAGCAGAGTTCTATACATAGGGAAATCCCAAACAATATTCAAATATCTGATTTGCATAAGAGCACTAAACAATCCAAATGGAGCGACTACATGGACTGGTTTGGTTTCCTGGTGATCTGTGTAAATACCCTGAAAGTTCATCCATGTCCCATCTAACAACTGATCAGCATGACTCTTGAGCTCATCCCACAAAAAAAAAGAAAAGCACCACTAAGCATATGAAAGCCTTATGAACAGAATAAAAATCCATACTCATCTCTGCCAAAGACCAAGATTCCCAACCATAAAAATAGTTTAAACAAGTAGTTAAGAATTAATACAAAGTCAATCTCTAAATATCAAACATCACCTTGTCTAAATAGATGTGAGAAAAGAAAGACAAATTCTGCTCCTTATGGCAGAGCGTTTTCTCATAACAAAAGAATCACTCCTAGTAACAAGGGATTGTTTATGAAAACAAAAAAGAACTTACTGATGGATATGATTTAAGCATCGATGAGATGGCAATGTAGACAAAAGCCAAGAAGCATGGCCGATGATATAACCTTATGGCTAATGGCAGTACCATGAATAATATATTTGTATGGAAAACTATCAAAAAGAAATTTCTGAAGAAGTCAAAAACTTCAGCAAAAAAGTACCTGTTACAAAAATTAAACCACATAACTATCCAAGTGCAAAATCCATATATAGGATCAAAGTTAATCCAGATTCTACAAAAAGACAACAATATATCTGCTCTCACCATAAAACACCTATATTTGGTGACATATCTTCCACCGTAAGAATGAATCCATATGTTCTGCAAAATGAGCCCACATACAAGCAATGTCATAGAGTTTTTTTAACTGCAGCAGGCTTGCTTTGAACAAGCCACATGATATTTCTTGATATCAATTGAAAAGGTTTGAGAACATAAACATGCAACTATATTCTACATTCTTCAACTGTCAAATTTCAGTCAATCTGGCAAGTACAGAACTAACAGAAAGAAAAACAAGAAAAAGGAAAGGCAAGGAATTTCAATGCAAAAGTTTTATATACAACTGAAATTTATTTGCAATTAATTAATCCTCAATATGCCAGAATTTCTGATGGAAAAAGCAAAAACACTATTTCTACGGAAAATACCATTTAGCAGTATTTCAATCGAGACAGATATAGTCCCAATCATTCACTATTTCAGTGAACATTGTTTAGTAAGCTTTTTCTTTTCTTTGGGGAACATACCCGTCTCTATTATTCTCAAACTTTTCCAAACTATAGGGTACAATCAGGACAAGAAATTCATTAGAAAAACATGGACTGATAATAAAAGACTCCTTCAGCACAATAGTACATTCTCACTTAGCTGTTCCTAAAGCAATAGCAGAAGTACTTAATGTAGAGCAAGTTTCTTAACAATTAAGGAGCTTGCTTGACCACATTAATTTCTTAACTTGTTAGCTGTTGGAGTACGGAAAGACGTTACCAGCTTCTTTCATATCAACCTACTTATACACAAGGTTTTCCCCTAGTTTCAAGCCTTGCCTCTCGTGCTGGTTCATTATCCTGATTCTCGCAATGGTTAAATAATTGAAGAGCAATACAAGAACTATTTAAACATCAAAGTCATCAAGCATACTGCAGGTGAGAGAAACAGAAGCATAGAATAATCAACCAATACCTCTGAAACATTTCCCATAGGCTACCATACTGCTTGACAGATATGCTACATAAAACCAATACATATATTGACCACAGAAAAGCCCAGAATAAGAAAAGCATGACTGGTCTCCATGAAACAATAATTTGCGGCTTTGATTGGTTGAATATCTTTTCATCTTCATGAGGTGCACTAGAGAAATTATCACAATTTTTACAATGTTCCTTCTGCAGGAACAGCTTTTGAGGAGGAGCATCAGGACCACATCCCAACAAAAGAATCACCTGAAACAAAATGAAAGGATATCTCTAAAGATTGATACACAATAACAAAGAATTCTGTAGGAACACTTTCTATTCATTTTAAGCTAAGAAGTTCCAACATGAATACAAACAAAATAAGGAGAAAAGGGCATTACTGGAATAATTAAAATTGTTGGATAAAGTGATAAATGTGTTGCCATAACCCATCCAAAAGCCGCCAGAGGAACTAGTCCTGCCATCCACCAAATGTTAAAATGCAAGGCATAGTATGCATTCAGGCTAATTAGGCTACAAAAGGTTGCATTTGAAGAACTTTAATAACTGTAAGACACAGATACAGTACAAAATGAAATTGTATTACATTGAACAAAAGTTGGACAGAAAATGAAAATGATAACCCAAAAAATAATAAATATCTTAAAACATTAAGCAAAAACTGTGGGCGACTTACGTATACAGGCTCCATAAAGTGTCAATATGACAAACAGATTTTCAATTGGCGATGTTGACAAGCCCACACATGCAACTATTGTGAATGGATTCCATAAGTAAACTAGAGCAGCAATATCTCCTGAAGGAATCATATCTGCAGACAGCATAAAAATTGAAGTCTTCAATCCGTGAAAGAGAGAGAGAGGGCAAGGGAAAGCAGGAGAAAAACTTGCTTTCTAGAAGTAAGTTTCTTATCAAAGTAACAGATACCAAAAGCCGTAGCACATTGTTGGAAAAGTCTAAAAAGCAAGCATTTAAATCAAGTCAATTCTGTTTACTCAGTTCTCATCTTTGGAAACCTCATAACTGCCAGATTTGTTTTTCAAGTACATACTGAAAACAAAGAAAATTTTTAAAGAAATGAAATCAAGCCAAAAGTTCCATAAATTTGCAAAAAAAATCAATTGAATTGAACTCTTGCACGTGATTTATTCCAGACAAGGCCTTAAAGTGCATGGTACAGAAATATACAATGAGGTTGTAAGCCTCTAGGACATGTTATAGCAATCAAGGTTGCTTAAACCTGTCTCTTACATTGATTTTCAAACTTTCAATTTATCCTTCCTCTATTACACGTAATTTTGATAACAAAAAGGTCTGTAACATGCAATTCACAGCAAATTTATATTTGGTACACATTATAACTACCTGAGGTCTCTGGTATATTAACAATATCAAGTGATTCCAAGCTCTGTCTATATGCCTTTTGTAGTTTCCGACCAGTAGCACGAATAAGCATAGCACTAATAAAATCTGCAATGACAAAAAGCAAACTGTATCCAACTATGTGTCGATATCAACAGTCCAGACTATTAAACCAAATCTTTCAAATTTAAGAAGAAAAAAAGATTAACAAATTATAAAAATAATAAATCATAACAATCGACCCACCTGCACAACACATGATTAGGCTGCCCTTCTATTCTGCACCATCAAATAAAACACATTTAATTTATTATCCGTGCTTAATTTTAAATTTCTTTATTTATTTCATTAAAAAATAGCTATTTCAGGCATTGATTAATAGTAATAAAAAAAATAAAAAATCTAGTAACTGAAGCTAATGTTTAATTAACAATAATTTAAGCTCTTTAGTTCCTTTTACCTTTTAACATAAAGTGGTCCGAGTACTGAGAGTAACAATGGAGAACCATGATACATAGATCCTACAGAATTTAAACAGTAAAAAATAAGCACATGTTAGATCAACATAAACATTTAACCATAAGCTTATAAAAGCACAAATTTACAAATTAAAAAGAGTTAAAATTAAAATGAAACCTGCATAAGGAGAAATCGACAACTGCTTTAACCAGTAACCTTCAGCCACTGCAACAACAACGGAAGAAATTCTAAGAACTATCGATTAAGTATATCTCCATGAGAATTAAATAAGCAGAATTAGACGAGAGAATGCGGAGATTACGGCGACGGAGGCTGGTGAGAGGAGTGGAGACTTCGGGACGAGAAGATAAGTTGAGATTCTGAGAAAAGTAAATTAGAATAAGCCTTAATATCAGTGCCGATGCTATCCATTTCCATATCCAATATCTTCTCGTCTTTTTCCCGCTCCTTTGTTTGCTTTCTTCTTCTTCTTCTTCTTTCGTCGTCTCCATTTCGCTGACCTGACTTCCTGCAAACGGAACGATCAGAAACAAGATTTGAGAAAGCGTACGGTGCTGCGTAAACGATTCGACGACGTTTCGCGTGTTGCTCTGCCCGTCCTATTATCTATCAGTATTATAATCAGCCCAATTTTCTTTTGTGAAACAAGCTTAAAAGCCCATACCGGCCATGAATTGTTACCATCTAATAAAAATGGGCCGTGCAGCATAACTACTACTTATATTTTTTTTTTTTATTAAAAATACGGTGCATTATTTTTATTGTGTAAAAATATTACAAATATAATTTTTTATTTAAAAAAAGTTTTGGTTATTTTTTTATTTTTATTCTGCTAAAATAACGGAAAAAAATTACACTATATTTTGGAAAAGTTAAAAAATAATATTTTTTTTTTTAAATTACCTAATATAAATAATTTTTTTATTAATTGTAAACTATTTTCTCAAAAGTTCCCAAATAAAATCTTTCAGTATTTTTCTTCCTCATTTTTCCTATATTTCTTTTTTCCGTCATCTCAAAGATTCTACGGTGTGAGTTGAGCATCTCCAATATAATTTTTATGTATGTAAACTCTTTAATTTAAAGAGTCGTATCATAAAATGACACTCTAATATATTTATTATTTTTTAAATATAAAGTAAAAAGTCAAATTTATCTCTCAATATATGGAGAGCCAAACTCCAATCTCTACTATATATTTAATAAGTACATTGTAAATTTTTGTGCATTTAATTAATTAATATTTGTAATTTTTATTTTTCTATTAATAAAAATTAAAAATAAAGTGAAAAAGAAATTAAGATTATTAACGCTTATAAAAATAAAAATAAGATAAAAAATAAAATATTTATTCTTTATATATTAATATTTCTTATTATACTTTTTATTATAGAAATTGTGTTCTTTAAAATAAAAAGCACCGTTACAAATGTTTGATGAGTTACTCTAAATTGACTCCGCAAAATAACAGTTCAAGTAGCAACTTGAACCAAGTTTAAACATTCTCATACTGGACTCGACTAGTTGATACATAATCGTAAGATACATAATTTCATAATTAAGTATATAATATAATTATTAATATTTAATAATCAATAGAATTTTTTTTGGATTGCGTTGAAAATTGTGCTCTAAGTATAAATTACTCCCAGAGCCATTCCAGTAAAATATTAAATATTATGAGGGTGTTTAATTTAGATATTTGAGACAATTCATAGTTATTTTTTATTGAACAATTACATTAAAGCATAGGATAAATACTTAAAAAACAACAATTGAAAACTAATACAATCAAAAGCTGATTAAGACTAAATCAGTTTTATTTTATAATTTTTTCTTATCAGTTGATAGCTAATTTGATTTTTTTAATTTATTTAGACACTATTATCTTTATTAAAATTTATTAATAATAACTTACTTTAAGTTGATATAATATAATTAAATTTTTTATTTTATAATAAATAATTATTATTTTTAAATCATCTTTAATTGTTAAATAATTATAATATTAATATTTATAATTATAGTATTTAAGATTATAAATTTTTATTAATAGAATTTAAATTTAAATTTCTACATTTAAAATCAGTTTTATAAATATTTTTAATAATAAATATAATTGAGTTAAAAAAATTAACTGTAATATTTTTTATTATTACAAATTATTTTTATTAATTTATATCATTAAATATAATATAATAAAAAAATATATTTCATGATAAATTATACCATCAATGGTCATTTAACATATTAACAACAACCACTAATAAAGTTTTACCAGATGGTTTAATTTATTAGTCATCAGCTATTAGCTACCAACTGCATTGATCAGTTGAACCAAATAGACTTTATGGCATGTGAAGTTTAATAAATATATTACCCTGTAATACACTTTAACATAAGAAAATATTCATAAAATTTAAATATAAATACACATGCATGGTTAGACTACAATTTTTCTCTTTGCATTATTTTCTTCTATATTTTATTTTCAATTTCTTACTCTTCAATTCCTCAAAAGAAAAATTATTATGGAGTGGTTATAATAATAGAATTATTCATTTCGTTCCATATTATCTATCTTCTTTTTAAATAAAAAAATTATTATCTGATACTTTGATATTTATTATGCAATATTAATTTTTTCTATTTTATCTTTGCGATGGAATAGATGATTTAAACTTTGCAAAATATTTATAGAAGATTAATTTAGTCTAGTTTAACTAACTTTTGTTCTATATATGTGTAGTATTTTAAAAAAACTTAAAAATCTCATATTCCTAAAATGAAAGACTTTGTTTTATTTTACAAATAAACATTCTTCCTTGGACTTGTAAAGAGTTTTGGAGAATGTGGAATTCACATGCACAAAAATTAGACCAAAGTCTAAATATTTCTTACCTTAAGATGTTCAATTATTGGAGATATTATCTCCATTATTTTTCTTGAACAAAGCTATACTAGTTATTAAAGGGAGATTACTAATTTTATTCCTATCCTAATTTTATATGTAATTAATTTAACTGTCTAATTCTAATATAATTAATTAATGATTAATTTCTTGATTATAATAGAACTAATCTAATTCAATCTTCATCCTATAATAATTTTATTTACATTTATAATTTTAAAAAAAGATTAATAATTACTATATATCACACTATATATACCTACGATAGAATTTAAATAATTTAATACAATTTTTTTAAAAAATAATAAGTCGTAGAAACAAAATATAATATTTTTAATTTTATTTTATTAATATATTAATTCATATATTCTTATTATTATAATACTTTATCAGTATAATTATGTATTATTTAATAATATATATAAAGACACTATTATCATTAATGTATTTTTAATTTTTTTATAACCCAATTTGATTTTGACTCATCTCTCTATTTATTAACACCATTCTTTTTTTATTAGCACAAAATTAAGAATGGGAACTCACTATCTCTGTTTACAAAATCAAGGAAAAGAAAAAAAAGAAAAAGTGACCCATTTTGAATAGATTTGTGTAAGCTAAATAGCAAGAATGATGAAAAAAATAATCAAGAAAATTGTTTTTAGTAAAAAATGCAAGAAAACAGGGAGTGGTGTAGTAAAGGAAAAACAAAAAGATGCGTCATTAGTGTTCTTTTAATACGTGTCAGCATATTTTCCATATCAACAAATGTGTTCCACGCTTTTTTATTGGCTGAAAAAAAGAGTTTATATAGTTAAAAAATATCAATTTAGATGTTTATAGAGATATAAAAAAAAGAAAAAGAAATTAAAGTGACCAAATGATGAATATAAAAAATTTGCAGTGGGTACGTATGCATTAAGCAAGGTCTTATAACTCCGTCATATGGTATATAAATGTACTCTACTGTTATTTTGTTAAAAAATAAAGTCAAATTCGGATTTATTTTAAGTACCATTCATCTATAATTATATATACTAAATTTTATTAACGGACAACTGGTTGACTTATTCTATAATTTTATTTTCATTATATCACTATAATTAAAAAATTTATAATTGTGGAAATAATTTTATTTTATAAGAAATAACAATTTTTTTATAAATTAAAATAATATTTTTTAATTTATATCACTTGCAAAAGAATATAAAATTATAGAAATATAATTATTTTCCCAAAAGTTAATAATTTACGCAGTAATCGCAAAATTTATCGTTATTTTATAGAAAAGGCAATGTTTTGTAAACTAAAACTTTTTTTGCAAGACTTATTACTAAAAAATAAGTAAAATATTATGAAAATATTATTATTTTTACAGAATTTAGTAATTTATAAAAAATTAGTAAATTTATGAAAATTAATGAAATCTTTATAATCATGAAATTAGTTTATATTTTACAAAATCGGCAATTATCTTCATACTTTTCTCATAAATTACAATAATTATTTATAAGTCATTACTTAAAAATATTATTATAAAAATGTGATTATTTTTTAAAGTCAAAATATTTTGTTAATAATTTATAAGAAATATTAAATTTTTTATAAATGAAAAATGAATTACTATATTATAAAAAATAATAATATCTTTTATAATTTCTCATAATGTAAAATATAATGCTCATAGACCTTTAGGTGCATATATTCTTAATATTGTTTTATATTACTTTATCAATTCTTCATTCTATTTTATAGTTCGATAGGTTATTTTAAAACAAAATAATATAGAAAATCCATAACATAAACACATCAATTAACAAATTGAGAAAAATATAGATGCCTTGTAGAGATGGCAACGGGTAGGGTACCCGCCAATTTAATGTTATCCGAACCCAAATCCGTTTAAACCATACTTACCTGAACCTGTCCTAAATTTGTTTAAGAAATGACACTTGTAATTCGGATCCGTCCCAAATCCTAATAGGATTACCCGCAAATTATCTTAATCCGATTAAAATCTATTTAAATTAAATAATTATTAAATATATTTTATAGGTATTCAAATCGGTAGTGGGTACCCTACCCGTTTATATGAATATACAGGTAATTAAATGGGTACCCGGTTCCTGAATCCATTTATAATAATTTAAATTAATAAAAATAAATAAAAAATAACAAAACATAGACTAATCAAGTCTAAGTATTCAACATTAAATGTTCTATATATTAATACAAACCAAGCATAAATTCAGTAAAATTCAAAATAATATTATAAATAATAATAATTAAGTAAAATATAATATCTATTACACTTTTGTAGATCTTCAACTCCATATTCAAACTGCTTATCTACCACAATTGAAAAAAAAACCATTAGTATATTAAATATTAAATAATAGATCTATTTATAACTATTATTATAAGAAATATTTAAATAATACTTACTCAATAAAAACTTTATAGAAATACACATCATAATTAACATCTTCTTCAATTGAACATGAACAACTTGCTTCTGCAGTTGAACAAGATCCTAAAAGTTTAAAATAAAGATGAGTATATAAAATATCTTGTAAAACTTAAGAAAGAATATGAAATGAATTTTTTTTATTACCTTCAACACTTGCCCATAGCCAATTTTGTGAACTCATTAATGCTTTCAAAGTATCTGGATGAAGTCTACTTGATGAGTGCTAACAAATCTTCCACCAGTGCTAAATGTAGACTCAGATGCCAGCGTAGACACCGGAAACGCTAAAAGATCTCTAGCAACCATTTGCAATGTTGAAAACTTTATTCCATTTGTTTTCCACCAATTAAGAATGTCAAAATCTTGAGTCCAAGGTAAAACTGGCTCATTAAGATAATAATCCATCTCGCTTTTCATATATTCACTGTTAGAGAAAGAACTAAGAAAAGCAACCAAGTTGTGAAAGTCTTTCTTTTGAGAAATTTGACCTTCTGACAATGAAACGGAAGAAATTGCACTGCTAGACTCGGATTATTTTGTCTTATTCATCATAAAACCAAGTGATAACAAGTTTGTTTGACTTGATCAATTTCTTTAGATGCATTATCACCATATATCTTAGGAAAATAATATTGCACCACTTTCATTTGGTACCGAGGGTTCAAAATGACAACCACAACCAAAACTATGTGCACAACACTCCAATATTTTTCAAACTTAGCAAACATTTTTTCAAACATTTCTCTAATAATCTCATCATCACAATCCATCCACTCTACCAAGGAATTTTTAAGCTGACTAATGGAAATGAAGAAACAATTTGCAGTTCGATAGTTTCTTCCTGAAAATAATTCAATAGGATGATAAAAAGCTTTTAATTTTTCAGCAACTTTTATTGCTATAACCCAATCGTTCTCTGAAGGTACACTAGTGTAAGGTTTTTTCCTAATTTTCAGTCTAGAAAATACATCATTATACTTAATTGTTGTTCGAAGAATTAGAAAAGTGGAGTTCCAACGGGTTTTATAATCTATAGACAACTTTTTAGCACATTAGATTTTCAATTGTTTGGCAATTTCTTCAAATTTCTCCATTCTTTGAGGAGTGACTGACCAAAATACTACATTATTCCTAATTCTCAAAAGTGCATCATCAATAACAAACAATCCATCTTTGACCACAAGATTTAAAATGTATGCACGACATCTCATATGTAAAATTTCCCCATCACCATATAATTTTTCAACGAGTATAGAAATCATACCATCATTTGAAGCACAATTATCTACAGTAATAGTAGAAATCTTAGTATCAATATTCCACCTTAACTATCCATCAAATGCTTTATAAGCTCTTATTTGGTATGAGGACTTGGCACATAAATAAACCTGCATATTTTAAAATAAAACATACTATTAAATATTTTATTGAGATGCAATTACTTAATATCAAATATGAAATAAACAAAATATACCTCAAAATTCGATTTTATAACATCCAAGAATCATTAATATAGTGTGTTGTGATGGACATGTAGCCTTTCTCTTGATTTGACGTCCACATATCGATAGTAATAGCTATTCGGCTCTTGAGATTATCCAACTCTTTATATAACTTATTGAACTCTATATCATAAATGTTCAATATATCATTCTTGATAGTATTTTAAAAAACCATCTTAAAGAGAGGTTGGAGACTAGCAACAAACCTCATAAATCCTACATGATCCATTATTGAGAGTGGATACTCATGCATGATTATTGCATTAGCCAATTTTTTTTCTTAAATTTTCTTGATCAAAAGTAAAGTTTTCAAATTGAACTTTCCCTCATTGTTTCTACCAACTGAAATTTACTTTTGCCTATCGAACATTTTGGTGATGTCTTGACTATTTTTTTCCATACTTATCCAAATGGTTATGTAAAGACTTAGTTCCATTTTTACTGTTGGCTTTGAGTTTTGTCTTACAATGAAGACAAGTAGCCCAATCATTTCCATCTTCAATAGTCTTTTTAAAAATATTCCCAAACATAAGATGTTAACTTTCTTTTTCTAGAATCTAAAGATATTGTTTTTCTTTTAGAATTTGTAGGTTCAGAACTTAGAGGAGGCATTTCGCTAGGTTGTTGGATGCTAGGTGTAATTGGAGCATTTTTATTACTTCCGGAAGCTTAAAAATGTGTACAACTATCTATACATTCAACATTAGTATGCGTATTTGACATGTTACAACCTAAGAAAAATAAAATTACAATCAACAAATTAGAGTTAAATATATCCCATATATTTCACAAATATCAATACACTTAATAGTACAAATTGCTAATTTATTTCTAACATGGCAAATTAAAGATTCGATTAAAAATATTGTTTTATATTATCACTGCCAAAAAATTTTAAATAATAAAATAAAAATTAAATAAGCAGTTATAATGTATTATGCGTATAATAAATATTCCAAAATGAGCAGCATAAAAAATTAAATAAGCAGTTACCATATAGCATTCCAATCATACCAAATATATTTCAAAATGATAGCTACAATCAAAATTGTTAAGATGAAAACGACTGGCAAAAACCTTACGAGAGCGGCGATGGCGGTGAGAATGGCGACGATTGAGAACGGCCGGTAAGAGTGATGCCGCGCAACGACGTGAATGGCAGCAGCAATAGAGTGAACGACAACGTGAAGAATGTGGGTGATAGAGGCTTTGAGAGGGTTGAGTTGACGTGAGTTTGAGATGAGAAGAAGATAATAAAATTCAAGTTTATTTTATCTTAGGTTTTCTTAAGTTTAGTACATCAAAACTATATAATTTTATTTAGGTTTTCTTTAGTTTGGTACATCAAAATTACGTAGTTTAATTTAGACTTTTTTTTGGTACATCAAAACTACATAGTTTTACTCAACATTATGTAGTTTTACTTAAAACTACATAGTTTTATTTTTAATTTATATGTATTATGTTTCTTTAATTTATTAATAAAATTCTATTGAATTCATATATGATATTTTTATTTTCAAATAAATATTGAATTTTATTATTATAAAAATAAAAATTAATTAATATAATATATTCAAATTTTAAAAAATTATATTATATTTCTAGACATAATAATACAATACATATACTTTTTAATATAAGATCTTAATAATAAAAGTGAGATCTATTAATTAAAATTAAGAATTTAAAATTAAAATTTAAATACTACTGCATAACAATATGGTATAAGATTCTTTATATCATATTAATTAGTTAAGAGACATAAAATTAATCAAAACTATTTAATAAACATGTCATACTAGCACTACATAATCATAAGTTAATAACGCTAATATATTAGGTTGAGTATTATAATAATATATATACTATTAACAGTTATAATGATTGATGACGTAGCATTGATTTTATAGAAAGAGATTAATAAAAGAATATTATATATATATATATATATATATATATATATATATATATATATATATATATATATATATATATATATGTGCGTGTGTATGTAAATATATATATATATTGTATGTATATGTATATGTATATATATATGTATGTCTTTTTTGCAAAAAAAATATTAAACGACTTAATGGTAGAATGACTTTGTTCTTTATAAAAGGTCAAAAATTCAATATACATGGAGAACAAAGTGATAAAAAAAAATTTAACAGCTCTAATAGGGTAGGGTATCTGCGGATACTCTATACCCGTATCCGTTTATATAAATGGGTTCAGGTAGCGGATATCTGCGTGATCGAACCCGAACGCAACACGGATGTTGAATTTAAATTTCAACTCATCTCAAACCTGTTTATCACTGTCCAATTATATCTCAATAAAATTCAATCCGATCAAATATGTCCTAGTAAGGTTCGGTCGGATTTTGTATCCGGAAATATCCGCCCTGCCATCCCTAATGGCTTGAGCTGACTTACCCACCAATTCAGCTTTCGTTTAAGCATTCTCAAAAAGAAAAAAGAAAAGGAAAAATTATAAAAATAAAGATACCTTTTGGAAGCCCAACTTCAAACACCCATTCTACTTCTCCAATCCAACAAGCCAACCAAACAAATATTACTTGGCCACATACAACAACAACAACAACAATAGAAAGCGTAGAATATTGGAGAAACTGCTCTCTTGTTTTCCTCCAAATAAATTACCTTCTTCTACTTGCATTCCACACAAATATCTATTTCCTTTTCTTTTCTTATAAAAGAAAAAACAAAAAATACTCTTAACCTCATCAAAGTTAATATATCTATTAGTTAAAGTTATTACCTTTCTTGATTCTATTAGAAAGACAATGGCTAGGCCTAATCAAGAAGCAATCGATACATTTATCAGCATCACTGGCGTCACTGAATCTATCGCCGTTCAAAAGCTCGAGGTTTTTATTTATTTTCTTATTTTCTGATGATCGGCTTTCTCAATTTTTATTCTTTTAAGAAATTTGATTATAATTGTGTTCTTTTCTTTTTGGTAATGTTAGTATTGGTTTGCGTTTTAATTGGTATTGAATTAGCAATATGTTGTTTAATTAGGGTTTTTCTTTTTCTATTGCATTAGTGTTATGTAATTTCAGTAATTAATGTAGGTTTCAATTTTATCTTTTTTATTGGTGTGAATTGATTATTAATCTTGAGCTAATATTTGATTCTTGTTATTATTTGTTAATTTAAGTGATAATTGGAAAATTCTATTTTTGATGGAGTTGATGGAGTTATTTTTTCATTTTTATTTTGCAATGCGTTTACCTTTAGATGATTAGTATTATTTTCAAGTGTTACATAGAGAACATTGCTCAATTAGGAGTCTTTATTTGTTGTCTTTGGAAACTTATGGTTTCCTTATTATTTGTTATTACTGTTACATGGGATGCTGTAGCTGCAGTGATGTGTGTCGTTCCTGCAAGTATGCACAATTAAACTTGTGTTCCACTCATTGTGCAAGAAATGGGTTGTCCGTTCTGCTTATTAGGTTTGTTTTTTGCTTTTTGTTTCTCAATGTCCTCCTAAAACTGGTGGATGGGGGAGTGCTAGTAAATAGCTATTAGTAATTAAATTGTGGTTACCTGCCCTAGTAATAAAGAGAAAGAATAGTTGGTTAGATAATATGATCATATTTGGAAGGAGGGAGTGGATACTTTTTATGCAATTGTGTTTTTTTTTGGTTGACTGAAAAGCATTACTTTTGAATTACTTTCTAGCTTTTGGAGTTGTGTATTTGATTTCAGATTTGAGGATGATGTTGTTTAACTGGTTAGAATTCTAGATCAACTTTCACTAAACAATGAATTGACTAGTAAATTCGATTGCTTAATTGGGTTAGTTCTTCTGCTTCTAATACATGTTCTTGATTGTCATCAGGAGCATCATGGCGATCTCAATGCAGCTGTTAATGCACATTTCAGTGAAGGAGATAGAAGCACGTTAGTTGTTTTATTTGCAGTCATCACTTATAATCCTTTTCTTTTTAACATTTACTTTCCATCCCCTAGTATTTGAGGACTGATGACTGATTCATAATTCTTTTCTTATGTTCAGTGTGCGTGACACTTCTGTTATTGCTCCTGAAGATGATCTCATGGATATAGATGATCCAGTTGAAGTGGCACCTAGGAGGAATCCTATGTCACTTCTAACTGAGGCTAGTACAATGAACCCATTCTCACTTCTTGATCCACAATTTCATAGCAGTCTATTTAATGGTGGTTCTGATTTTACCAACCGTGCACCATTTGTTTCGCAACCAAGAGAGAGGAGAGAGATACCCATAGAGGTCAAGGATGGTAGTGATGCATCCAGCCGTAGTGGTCATGCACCTATTATTGAGGATGTAACTGGAACTGTACATACACATGAACCTGATATTCATGGAACTGTCATAGTTGATGATGAAGATGATATTCCAGCTAACCAACCTGGTAGGGCTGCACCATGGACAGAGCAAAGAGGTGATGCTTCTGGTGATGGTGCTCTTGAGAGACATGCTATACCTAGCGTTCCTGAATTTAATAACTTACCAGACTATAGCAATGACATAGAAGAAGAAATGATTCGAGCTGCTATTGAGGCTTCAAAACGGGAGGCTGAGGTAAGTTAACTGAACAAACTTTTGGCTTGTCCAATGCATGGGATTATAATATTTATTGGTTACGGTCGTTTTCATGACTGTGCTTAGTAAAAGTATTTATTTTATTAGTTATTCATATTCCTGACTTCCCAGGCACTCTACTTATGCGCATCTCTTGGTCTTGTTTGTCATGAAATGAATCCAGGAAGCAGAGCAAGAGAAAGCATTGCGTGAGTTGAGGGGAAAAGTTGGAGCCTCAGAAATGGGAGCTTCGAAGCCAGACAAGATGGAGCTGGGGACAGTAGTGGCATCAAATGGCAGGTATATTACATTTGTTTCTTACTGCATAAGAGATAGATGATATGAAGTTGCAATGTGATCCTTTCTCTAGTGACGTTCTTTCATCATGGCTGTGATGAAGGATGATAAACTCTGTTTTCAAGTTAAGCTCCCCACTATTGGAGGTGAGAAATTTGACATAAAAATTTGGATGTAATTTAGGGAGAGGACTGGAAGCTTATCCATTCAAGAAGAAGCTGAAGATGTGGAGGAGCAGCCTCTTGTTAGACATAGAGCGAGACGTACATCTTCTGGCTCTGTAGTATCTGCCAGAGAAGTTGGAGTTATTGAGGCTAGTCCACCAACAAGTCCTGGACAGAATAATTTAAGCAGTCACCCACAGCGCAATGGAGATTCCTTCTCTGATGAGGTTTCTTTATATATAAATGCCCACTATAGTTATTCACATGGAGTTTTAAATATAAAAGCAAACTAATTTGCTTTAGCTTTGCTCTTTAACAACTTGAAGTGGGGAGGCATCTCTTCTGAGGAACATGATGAAGCTGTCATGCTTGAGGCTGCAATGTTTGGCGGAATTCCTGAAGGGACTGGATATCGGTTTCCATATGCTCCTCATCAGTTCATGCAAGCTGAAGGCTCTTATTCACGTGGGATACCTCGTCCTCCATCACCATCCTTGCAAGCCCAGCGGTTGATCCGTGAACAACAGGTTTGACTTTTGCATTTTAACTAGAAAATTTAGATTCAGGCTTTTGAACCACAAATAATTTTGTGATCATATAATGACTTAATTGATGGTAGCAGGATGATGAGTACCTTGCATCATTGGCGGCTGACAGGGAAAAAGAGATGAAGGCCATGGAGGAAGCTGAAGCTCGTCGTTTACAAGAAGAAGCGGCTAGGAAAGCTGCTCTTGAAGAAGATAGGCTGAAAGAGGAAGAGTCTCGCAGGAAATTGGAGGAAGAGCAGGTACTATGTATACATTTTATCTGATTTTAAAGCTGGACTAGATGGAAGTGATGATCTGAGCTTTGACTCATTTCCAATTTGTAGTATGTCATAATGCTTTTGTATGATTATTAAACCTTGTCTTTTATTTGTCATTTACTTTTCATGTTTTTGGCTTTGTAGTTGTATACACTGCTGTGGCAACATTATTAGTTTCCTGTATGCATTTTGCCGGAGTGTGGAGAGGATGACGTTTTTTTGTTGATTGTTTTATACTAGCCATCTATAGCTGGAGTTTTGTGCTTCTTTCTTTCAGGAATTTGAAAGACAGTTGGCAGCAAAAGAAGCTTCTCTGCCCCAGGAACCTCCATCTGATGATGAGAATGCTATAACACTTTTGGTGCGAATGCCTAATGGCACCCGATGTGGCCGGCGATTTCTCAAGACTGACAACTTAAGGGTAAGTTCTGTAAAGGATGTAACTTGATTTAGATTTCAAGACTAGGCACATGATTCTTTGTTTATCAATGTCATTTTGTGATTTTCTTTGCAGTCCCTTTTTGACTTCATAGATATTGCTAGGGTGGCCAACCCAGGTTCATACAGACTGGTAAACTATTCATTTAAAGTCTCCTGCTTTACTTGTACTCTTTACTATTTGGTTAGAGATATTTGCACCATGTAAATGTTGTTGGTCGGATTGTGGAGAATATATTCAAAGATTGACAACAAAGTTTAACATGCTATGCTTCCTCTAATTTGTTACTTGGACAGGTGAGACCATACCCAAGGCGTGCTTTCAGTGATGGAGAGAGTGAACTTACGCTGCGTGAACTCGGCCTAACAACCAAACAGGAGGCCCTGTTTCTGGAGTTGATCTAGAAATGAGCAGTGTTATAAAATTGTTGAAATTTGCTTATATTTAGAAGTTTGAAGCAATGGATCAAAATGGGGGGGGGATGGGGATTTTATTTGGGTCTTGTACTTTTTAGACAAATTGCATGAAGTTTTTGGGGTAGAGGAAAATACATTCGATTCTACTCAAGGGGCAGTGTTGGAGTTTGTTTCATCGGGTGTTCAGAGGAATGTGTTTCTTATTGTACATATTTAGCAACTTAAAAAAAAAAATTTACTTATGGGATAGAATTTCAGTTCCTGGTTAGGATCAGAAGGCTGTGTTCAGTATTGTTATCCGGCTTTTTCTCAATCACGAATACGATTATACCAAGTTCTTTTTATTTTTTTGGGTCTATGAACTTGGGCTTTCTCAACTGCGAGTAGTTCACTATCGCCGCAGACACTCAATCTGAAAAAGGACCACCTGGACCTTCTGTTGGTTTTGCCTGTTATCTTCAGCTGTCAGTCAATAACTGAACCGGTGAAATGACATTTTCAATTTCAGATATTTGCTTTCTGAAATGCAAACAAGTGGGTATGATATTGCCATGTTTGCGTAGTGGATGAATGCCTGTCGTGAATGAATATGATGATGGTTTGGATTGGGTGACAATACCATCCTGTCCCCGAGCAATATTTGGATCTAATGGTACGCAAGTGGTTCCCCATTTAGATTGCTGCCTGCCATTGGTGCCAATTAATTTTAGAAAGTGTCGTGTGGGGAGGTCTTGTCTTCTTCCAAATTTTTACCGTTCATTGTCAGTTACCTTTTTGGTATCCAAGTGGTTCATTTTGCAGTGCAATTGAGCGAGTTCTTACCACTATTATCTTTAAATTTACTTCGAGTAAGGTATAGTATTTATTATAATTGTTTTACCTTTCTTTCCAAGTTTGTGCATGTGCTGTCTTCAAAACCGATTTCTTCTCTCTTTTTATTTTATTTTACTTGGGTTAAACCTGAAGTAAGAAAATAAAGTAATAAACCTTCTTAGATGACCCATTTTATCTTTAAGCTTATTTTCTTTTCTCTTTTGTGACAAAATTGTCAGGTTTATGTCGTCTTCCCTATTTTCCCTTGCGCCATTTTTAATGTGCGCGTTAAATTTACATGCTTAACATAACAAATAGAAATTAAGCACAAAAGAGCCTTATTTCTCGATTATTAAAATGTAGGCCACTTTCTGTCTATTAGAATCATCCAAAAGAAATCATGAATAAATATCTCGGAAAATCCTATTAATTAATAACAAAAACTTCATAAAAGAGACGACGACGTAGGTTTATTTTTGTCCTATTTAACTATAAATTATTCCCAACAAAAATAAAAGATTCGGGAAAATAATTTACTTGTATTCCGGCTCTAAGATTTGCAACCCAATTTGTTTTATATATTTATACTAATACTAAAATAATATTAAAAAAAGAAAAAGAAAAAAAGAAACAACTGCCAACAACACATAAAACAGACATCGCCACTGCCAGTCATAGTTGAACAACTTAGTCAAAGTCCAGCTTCTATTAGTGCATAATTACTACAATGGCGGCAAGTTATGCGCCACGTGTCTTAATTAACCATAATTAGACGGTAGGTTAGGAAGTTAACAAATAAGTGAAAAGAAGACGATGTTGTATCGTTGTTATAAAAAAGAAAAATCATAATAATAATAATAATAACCAACGGTCAAGTGAACGGGCATCAAGGAGACAGACACGTGCACCTCATGTGACTCACGACAGTGCAGGAAATAAAAGCCCATACACATGCACACTCGTCCGTACACCAACTCCCTCCCCCCAACGGTCATATTTCACCGACATACTTCAACGGTCACTCAGACTTTCATTCTCATCCGTCTGATCAAAATCACACGGCCCACATCCTTGCTTTCCCAACTCTTCTCGAACGCCCTTTTTCACAGTCATCATTTTTTTTTCTTTCCAAGTGTTGGGTAAAACCAAACAGGTCCACACAGAATTTAGAAAAAGCAATGATCGAGACAGCAATGGAAGTTATACTAGGTGTAGTAGTAGTAGTAGTATAGTAATAGTAGTAGTAGAAGAGAGGGTTTAGTGAGAGGGAGAGTGAGAGAGAGAGGGGGAGAGAGTGAGCGAAGCAACGAAAACAATAACCTTAATTTGGTTTATAAAAACACAATCTTTTGGTGGTTTATGGTTTTTTCGGGTAGTCAAAGAATGAGGGTTGTTGTGTTTCTTGTTTAATCAAGATCACTTTTTTATGCATTTTTTGGCTTTCAGGTTTTGGTTTTGATATCATGGAGTTGGTGCAAACTTCAAAAGCTGATGTGGGTTACAAGAGTTTTGTTGATTTCAGCTACCAAATTAGGCAAGTATGTCTTTTCTACATTCCTCTCCATGAAGTAAATGTTGATAGATTCCAGAGGTTTTCTCAATGAGTTTGTTTTGAAGGTTTTGGAATCCGATGATTGTTTTCTTGTAGGAGTGCAATTCTTTCATTCTTTTGGGGTTGGAAATTTATTTTATTATTCTTTTTTTTTTTCTCATATTCTTTTGTTGTTGATTAATTAAATTGATTTGCATACTCAAGATTGTCATATAGGAACACTTACAATTTTACAGAAATCTTTTATTTTGATTTTTGTTTATTATTCATCGGATTCCTATTCTTTTTAATTGGTTTTCTTGAATGATATTCACACACTCACATTAGTCTGTCTCTCTCGATGATTTTCTCTTTTCAAAATACATACATGCAAAGTTTTACATGAACCATATACACATAGAATCTATACAGACATTCAATAACCCCATTTGTATTTGTTTCATAGTTCAAAAATTCGTTATAGAAAACAAAGAGAGATAGGAGAAAAAAAAATAGAAGAAGAAAATAGGGTGGGTGAATCATACACAAAATCAACAAAAGAGAAATTGGAGTTTGTAGAGGATGTTGGCTGGGTGTTCTAGTTCTTCATTGCTGTCACCAAGGCATAGATTAAGGAGTGAGTCACCAGCACAGTTTCAAGCTTGCCATTTCCAGTTACCTTCAATGAGCACACAGAGATTGGACTTACCATGTACTTTTTCTCGTAAAGAATCCTCACGATCACAGCCTATTAGGCCTGTTGGTGTTGGTCTTTCTGTCGATAAATCACTCGAGTCAAAGACCACTACTTGTTCTCTCAAGCAGAATATCAGGCTCCCACCATTGGCAACGAGTACTCAATCAGTGAAAGATGAGTTTTGGGAGAAAGGTAAAAGCTTGAAGAGGTTTGCGGAGCAGGGCTCAGTTGATGAGCCTTGCACTAACAGGGCTAAGAGAAAAAGGGGTAGCAGTGATAGTTGTGAAGGTGGTGATAGTTTGAGTTTAGGCCAGTTTGGGAGTGGTAATTTTTGGTTTCAATCAGGTTTTGAGGTACCTAGAGGCTTAAACCCTCCACAGGCTCCTTTCTCTCTGACATGTTCAGGAGATGAGGAGAGGGTTCGCTTTGTACCCAGTGATGTGATTTCTCCACCTCTTCCATTGTCAAACAATCCATGGATGGAGTCTGTTATAACTGAGATTACTGACCTAGGTGAAAAGGATGGAGAGAGTAGCCAAAGGCCAGTGATAAAAGATGCCTCAGGTTCAAGTACATCATCAGAAAGTCACAGTTTGGGCCTTAGACCAAGTGAGAATGTTGTGGAGTATGAAGTAGGGAACGGCTCTAGGAATCCTCATCCACAGGAAGGCACAACAGAAGAAGCTGCAGGGGCGAATCACCAAGAGGAATATCAGGCATATGAGCTGGTTAGCTTGCTTACAGCATGTGTTGAAGCCATTGGGTCCAAGAATATGGCGGTGATCAACCACTGTATAGCTAAATTGGGGGAACTTTCTTCTCCAAAGGGAACAGCTGTTAGCCGCCTTATTGCTTATTACACCGAGGCTTTAGCTCTTAGAGTTACAAGGCTTTGGCCTCATATATTTCACATCTCCACTCCAAGGGATTTTGATCGAGTTGATGATGATTCTGGGACTGCATGGAGGCTTTTGAATCAGGTGAACCCAATTCCAAAGTTCATTCATTTTACAGAAAATGAGATTTTTTTGAGAGCTTTTGAGGGGAAAGATAAGGTTCACATCATTGACTTCGACATCAAGCAAGGACTTCAGTGGCCTAGTTTGTTTCAGAGTTTGGCCTCTAGGACTAATCCTCCTAGCCATGTTAGAATCACGGGTATAGGTGAGTCCAAGCAAGAATTGAATGAGACTGGAGATAGGCTTGCTGGATTTGCTGAGGCCTTGAACCTGCCTTTCGAGTTTCATCCAGTTGTGGACCGATTAGAAGATGTGAGACTGTGGATGCTTCATGTAAAGGAGGGGGAGAGTGTGGCTGTAAATTGTGTTTTCCAAATGCATAAGACACTTTATGATGGAAATGGAGGCGCATTAAGGGATTTCTTGGGACTTATTCGAAGCACAAGTCCCACAATAGTTCTTATGGCAGAGCAAGAAGCCGAACATAATGCCACAAATTTGGAAGCAAGAGTGTGCAATTCTCTGAAGTACTACTCTGCAATATTCGACTCAATCAATACTAGCCTTCCATTAGACAGCCTGGTTAGAATCAAAATAGAGGAGATGTTTGCAAGGGAGATTAGAAACATAGTTGCTTGTGAAGGAAGTGACAGGCTGGAAAGGCATGAGAGTTTTGAGAAGTGGAGGAAGTTGATGGAGCAAGGAGGATTCAGGTGCATGGGAATTAGTGAGAGGGAAGTGCTCCAAAGCCAAATGTTGCTGAAGATGTACTCTTGTGAGGATTATAGGGTTAAAGAAAGGCAGGACAGAGCAGCACTTACTCTAAGTTGGTTAGATCAGCCTCTTTATACAATCTCTGCGTGGGCACCTGTAGATGTCGTGGGAAGCTCATCCTCTTTTTCTCAGCCAAGTTGATCGCTGAAGGTTTCCTTTTCTTCAGATATACACCATCACATTTCCGTTCCATTCTTGCATAGGGAAAGGGTCACTAAATTCTTTGTAGGTAGAGAAAAGCTGTTATTATTCTTTAATTCTTTTGTTGCAGATAAGATAGAAAGAGAACCATTTGTATGAATTATAGTAGTTTCATACTCATTTCAGTTCTTTTCAGGTCAGGTTATTATAGGTTTCAGTTTATAGAATTTGGAGTCAGTTTTATGTTTATTAATTCTTTGATTCTTTTATGTATTCATGAAATTCTTTGTAGTTCTTTCTGTCATTACATTGTTCATTTTATTTGTTGAAAAAGTTAGTAAGAGTTTTATGAACCTTGTACTTTGAGAATTTGTATCCTCATGTACGAAATGATTCATTTGTTTTGTGTTCATTAAGGATTCCCTTCACCATTGCTTTATTTTATTCAGTTTCTACTGTTTTCTGTTTTTCGTTTGTATGAGATTTAAATGCACATTAGCTAATTTCCAGACTTTGAATAGGAGAGGTGTGTGGTCTCTTAGAATTTAAAGCTCAAAGCTGTATATGTAAATTTGGTGCGATACAGAGAGAAAAACAGAATATGTATGATGCATGGCATTTTTTACAATAAAGAGAAATCGTATCTTCATGATGGCAAAACAAAGAGTAAAATTGTTGATAGATTTGATTGGTGAACCATGTTCCTTCATGGTGATCTGGTTCAGGGTAGGAATTAAGGTAGAAGGTGTAGCATAAACTTGACAAATATTGCATGATAAAGGATTATTACAAAAACCATGAAAAATAATATATAACAAAGAATTAACTTAAGCCATCTCTCTCTTATTTCTTAGCTTAATTTTAGGAATGAGAAGTAAGGGTTTTTCCATCCTCAAAGTTAAACCATATTTCTCAGTCATGTCTAAATCAATTGAGTCTTTTCCACCTGGAAGAGACCAATCAAAGAAATGGATCAAGGAAGCAACTATCAACGGAACCTGCTTGGCAGCCATAGGTAAACCAGGGCAAATTCTCCTTCCTGATCCAAAGGGTATAAACTCAAAGTCATTGCCTTTATAATCCAAGTTTGAGTTGAGAAATCTTTCTGGTTTGAAGATTAAAGGATCTTTCCAATACTTGGGATCTCTTCCAATTGCCCAGAAGTTTACTAGAACTTGCGAGTTCTTAGGAATGGTGTAATTCATCACTTGGCATGTGTCTGTAGCGCGGTGAGGAAGAAGAAATGGTCCTGGAGGATGCAATCTCAAGGTTTCTTTAACACAAGCTTGAAGATATGTTAGGTTTGATATGGGGGATTCTTTTAAAATGTCTGGGATTAAGTTTCTTGTGATTTCTTCTTGAACTTTCTTCATGCACTTTGGATTCTTCATCAGTTCTGCCATTGTCCACTCAATTGTGTTGCTACTAGTGTCAGTGCCGGCAGATAGAAGCTCCTGAATATTCAACAAACAAGGAATAAAGATAACAGTTATTACCTATCTTATTATGCTGAATTTTCTACAAGTTTCTCGAATTTCTTGGCAAACCTATATGCAGAGAAATGTCAGGCTACGAACTCTAGTTAGATCCTAATAAACCATAAAGAGACAGAGAGAGAGAGAGAACAAACCAGAAGCAGAACATTGATTTGCTGATTGCTGGAACCATTGTTGATGAGAGTGTCAAGAAAGTCACTTCCTCTTGAAGCGTCCATTCTTTTGCCTTGTCTTCTTTCTTCAGTGATAGCTTCACAAATTTCAAAACACCTCTCATGCAATTCCATAATTTTCTTTTGTAAACCTTGTAAATCAAATCTTCCCAAAATTGGATACAAGTCAGAAATGTTAGGAGTAGAAGCCAACTCCAGTATACTGTGCAAAAGTGAAGTCATTTCTCCATCTGCATTTTCTTGATCCAAACTCATAAGATCCTCTGATACCATTATACTACTCAACATGTTAAATACAGTGATCACTGCCACTTTTCGAACTTCCAATTCTTTCCCTTCCATTTTCTTGATAAATGCAACCATTTCCAAGATCTTTTTCTCTCGTTTACTTTTCTGTGACTCTAATGCTTTGGATGAGAAGAGCTCAGTTCTGCATATAGTTCTCAAATACTTCCATTTATCGTTGCACTCCACAATCCAACCAAGCGATAGCTTGTTAAGTTGAGGACTTTTGGTTGGCGCCAAATGAGGAACATATCTTCCTGATAGAGTTCTATCACGGGTCTTGAGGATTTCCATGGCAGCTTCTCGTGTTGATCCTACGACTACGAGTTGGGTTCCAAGTTTAAGAGAGAAGACTGACCCATAAATTCTAGCAAAATGGGTTAGAGATATATGAGGCTTGTTGCCTAGTTGGAGAATGTTGCCTAAAACTGGCCATTGAAATGGACCTGGAGGAAGTGGCGGTGTGCTCGAAGGTTTCAAGTGTTTTAGGATTAGACATAAAAGAGGTACAAGAAGAAGTATAAGAAAGAAAAGATTGCCTTCTTCAATGGCCATAGTCGTCTATGAGGTGAAGGTGGTATAGCAATGGAATTTTAGTGGTTTAGGACTTTGGCATTTTAAGCAAGATGAAGGAATGCCAAATTGGATAATATATAGAGAGCTAGCTCCCAGTGGATACACTTCATCATGACTTGTATCCACCAACTAAATAAATTTGAGTTGTGCCAAGTAACTTATAGCGAGTCGGGTTACTAAGTGCAGGTAAGGAACAGTTCGATAATTTATTAGGAGAAGGACGAAAGTATTTTCTGTGTAGATATCCGGATGTAAAATTGGCCGTGATCAAGATTTTTATAAATACAGAAATAATCTTTTGGTGAGTGACTGAAGATGCAAATTTGTCGTCAATTTCATGGTCTAATCGGACGATAATGCCTTGACATCAATGTCAAATAGGCAGGCTTTGGTTGTTTGGAGATATGTGACCTACAATCTTATTTATATATATATATGGCTGCGGACTGCCCTACATGAAATCCAATCCAACCTCTTCCTCAATCTCTCATGTATAGACTTCAATTAGAAGATGGAGGTGAGTTTGTTTGTTGCTCTATGAAAGCAACTTTAAATTAAACAAGTTGGTCGTTTTCTTGATAATATTCTGGCATCTTTATCACCAAATTAAAGAGAATGGAATGTGTACATATATAAATAGATATATTAGCCAAAGAAGTGATAGGTGAGGGTGCTGCATTCTTTTTTGTTGACACAAACCGAAAGTAGTTCCTTAACTGCAGACTGCCAAGTTCATGCATCTTTTCTTTTTATAAGTTCGTTACTACTCCATTGCACATCAATGTTAACATCAGGAGACACATACAAACACCATTTAATCCTTATTTGTAATTGAGCACTGCTATATATCTTGAATATAAACGTAAATAAAACTTTGTCTAAAAGAAAAGTTGATATTTGATCCATTACTGGAGAAGATAGATTTTAAAATTTATTAATAATTAATTTTAAATAAATTAATAAAATCTCTTTTTTCTAACTCTATTTAAATAAAATACAGACAAATAAGTTAATAGATAATTGACACATATTTATTAAATTTAAATAACATACACATAAAAATATGTATAAAAAATTTTCTAAAATTTATATAATCAAAACGAACATGTATAATTTACTTAGTGTTTTGTATGGATAAGCCGAGTACATATAATACATGCACTGTAAGTTGACATGTTAAGCAATTAATTAACGGATTTCTAAGTGTAACTCTAATTAATTGCTTTCAGGTTCAGTCGTTTATCAGGCTAATACATCATCTATTGCTTTTAGGTTCAGTGGTTTTATCAGGCTAATGCAACATAAATAATGTCAAAATTATGCACATCTATATCCTGTATTTTCCTAGTGGAGTTGGGTTGCGGTACTATACTAGGCATGTGGCAATCAGTTGTGACATGTTAAGTTGTCAAAATATAACGAACTCCAATTTGTTAATTATTGAAGCCCCAATTCTAGACATTAGCGGTGCATGCACATACAAATACAATATGGAAACAAAAACCTTAATTCGACAACATAGTATATACAATACAATCGGGTGATAAACCATACAAAATGTAACTTACTTCTCGGCTTTAGGAATGAGAAGCAAAGGTTGTTTGTTGCTATTATAGTGAAACCATACTTCTCATTCATGTCCATATGATCAGGATTGTCACCATTAGCTAAAGACCAATCGAAGAAATGCACCAAATAAATAAAATAACATGTGTGAAAATTATGAAAATAATGTTGGATATTAATCTGTAATGATTATTGATATGAATTCTAAGATTACAATTGTAAGAATGAACATAATATATACATATTGAGTTCAAACGGTCTTATTGCTATGCTACTAGATTCTGATTCCTACATTAACGTTCCATTCCTATTCTGAGGTTGGTAGAAGTGACCTTTCTTCCATAGGGAAGAAAGGTTGCTCCTGACTTCTGATGACAGAAGTTGAGGCCTTGACCAGCAGTCCTTGACTGCTGTCTTTTATCTTTTGGATTATGCCATGATCCTGTGTTTTCCTTTTGATCTTCAACACTCCCTCTCAAGATGGGTTCGAATAGGTTAATCTATCCCATCTTGCTGAGAAGTTCTTATGGTCATATTTATTCAGAGCTTTCGTGAGAATATATGCTAATTGTTCATTACTTTTAATGAACGGGGTCTCAATTTCTCTTATAAAGTGATAATCTACTTCGATGTGCTTGGTGCGCTCATGGAAGATGGGGTTTGAAGCAATATGTCTTGCTACTTGATTATCGCAATACATCTTTATTGGACCTTTGGTCTTAATTCCCATATCTGTAAGTACTTGCTTAATCCATATTAGTTCGCTGGCTGTTGATGCCATTGCTCTGTATTCTGCCTCCACACTGGATCTTGCAGTTACAGTTTGTTTCTTGCTTTTCCAAGTTACTAGGTTGCCACCCACAAATGTACAGAAACCAGAGGTTGATTTTCTGTTACAGCTTCCAGTCCAATCTGCATCAGAAAAACCAATGATATCATTTGAACTGTTATTTTTCATCCAAATCCCTTGACCAGGAGTGCCTTTAAGATACCTTAAAATCCTATTGATGGCATCTAAGTGGCTAGTGCGAGGGGCATGCATGAACTGACTTACCATGCTTACAGCATAGGTGATGTCAGGTCTGGTTACAGTGAGATAGATTAGTTTCCCTACTAATCGTTGATAGTGCCCTACATTGTTTAAAGGATTGCCATCTTCAAGGTTAAGTTTAACTTTAATTTTCATTGGTGTATCTACAGGTTATACTCCTAGTTTTCCTGTTTCTTTTAATAAATTAATGACGTACTTTCTTTGGGACAGAGATAGGCCTTTATGAGCTTTGACTATTTCTATTCCGAGAAAGTAGGACAGTTGCCTGAGATCTTTGATGTCAAATTTCTCTTTTAATTTTTATTTTACTTCTTCAATTTCTTCATTATTATTACCTGTTATGATGATGTCATCAACATAAATAAGAATAATGATGGTGCATGCGTGAATATGTTTGACAAACATAAAAGAATCAGATGCACATTTAACGAAATTAAGTTTTAAAAGAAAATGGCTTAGCTTGGCATACCATGCTCTTGGAGACTGCTTTAATCCATAGATAGCTTTTCAGCTTACATACCAGGGATTGGTCGTTTGTAGGTTCATAACCTGGAGGTAAAGTCATGTATACCTCTTTTTCGAGAGACCCTTGGAGGAATGCGTTTTTCACATCCATTTAACATAGGCTCCATCCTGAGTTAGTAGCAACAGACAATATAATGCGAACTGTGCTCATTTTTGCTACTAGTGCGAAGGTTTCCTGATAGTCTACCCCATATGTTTGAGTGAACCCCTTTGCTACCAATCTGGCCTTGTATCACTCAACCGTCCCATCATGTTTATATTTAATTTTATACACCCATTTGCACCCAACAGGTTTTTTATTCCGTGGTAGTAAGACTAATTCCCATGTGTCATTTTTTTAAGGGCCTGAAGCTCCTCCTTCGTAGCTTGACACCATTTAGGATCGGTGTTAGCTTCATAGAAGGAGGATGGCTCAGTATGAGAAATTAGTTTATCTAGATAGGTCCTATATGAATTGGATATGCTATGATAGCTCACGAAATTTTAAATAGGACACATCACCTTGTGGGACACATAGTCCCTTAGTATGACTGGTGGACTGGTAGGTCTAGATGATCTTCGTGGGGCGACTTTAGCTTTCTGGCCTGTGATGACAGAAGCTGAGGCCTTGACCAGCAGTCCTTGACTGCTGTCTTTTATCTGTTGGATTATGCCATGATCCTGTGTTTTCCTTTTGATCTTCAACAACATGTTTTGCAGCCATTGACAATCCAAGGCAACTTCTCCTTCCAGAGCCAAAAACGTATATAATCAAAATCTTTTCGTTCAAAAACCAAACTTGAATTCAAGAACCTTTCTGGCTTGAACAGAACACCAAAGGGTCTTCCCAAATTTTTGAGAAAAGAATTTTAAATTAGAGCTTCTCTAAAACAAGCTTGAGGGCACGTTAGTCTGAGGAAGATGATTGGTGTCTTGACCATCTCTTAGTTCTTTTTTGATCTCTTCTTGTACCCTTTTCATGCATTTTGGATTCCTTATTAGCTCTGCCATCTTCCACCTATTGTTGAACTACTTGTATCTGTTCCAGCACTAAACATCTCCCGGTTGTTATTGTTTATAACGTCCCTAAAAAATTGTCAACTTAACATATATATAGAGTAAGATTTACCTACTCTGATCGCTAATGGAACCCGGAGAGCCTGGGGACTATGGCACTAACTTTTTATAACTTTTATTTTTCTAATTTATGTTTTGGAATTTTCAGTTTCAACTCTTCATTGTTGGCTTTAAACGAGTTACTTATATTTTCTAAACCACATGTTTTACGTTACTGTTGCCAAGCGCCACAGCCATATCGATGATTCAGAAGTCCGAACTATATAGCGTAGCCACTGTTCCTGGCTAAATTATACATATCATCACCTAACTTTAAATTTTGTAAGACTTTACTTTGTAATTTTTTGGTTCTAAAATATTAATTTCAGTAACACTGGGAGATTTTCACATTTGCTAGGAGTAAAGTACGTAAAATAGGAAGAGAAGAGATAGTAGGTGGAGGAGAGTTGGGAAGAAAAGATTAATGGGCTCCATATCTGTTACAAAAAATGTTGGGCTAGCGTTAATGAAAGAGAATTCTATCAATTATTCGATATTCTAACAATTAAACATGACTCTAATTTCTGTGTCCGATAGAATTAGAATTAGATTCAGATTCAGATTCCATCTTCTGGACCAAAGTAAAAAGAGATAGTGCAAGAAAATGGAATAGAATTTAATCATTATTTAGGTACTAGAGGGCAAGCACTTCTCTTTCTGTCAAGAATGCAAGTTTAAAGATTGAATTGAAATGCAGGGTTCTGATGGATAGCATAGGACTAACAGAGGGGGTTTTAAAACTTATAAAATTATTTGATTGTACAAAGAAAATTAAAAAAGAAAAGAATCTTTCTGAACTGAATTGTGAACTTGCATAACTTCGAATTGGTTATCCTATTGTGATACTCAAAAACAATAAGTTTCTTGGGCTCAAACCCAAGTTAGCAATAAGTTTCTTGTTGAAATTGCAAATGGACGTATCATACTTGGGCTTAAAAATGAAAAAGAGAAAAAAGAAATGGTTCGAGTCGCAGCCAATCCAGACCTTTTCCCTTTGGTTGGTTTTGGAAACGACAAATTGCTGCTTGTTAATTAATTATGACCCACCCACCCTTCTCTTATATTATTCTTGCCTGTAATGTCTGCATCAAACTCCTTCTGATAAAATTTGCATAAATATGTTACATTATTTGCACTGTCATCTTCTTACCCTATGACTATCGTGGATGTCATTCTCTTAGACTTTGGGAGCTGCTGCTTGCTTTATTAAGCCAAGTTAGTATTCTCCTTTCTTTGGTGAATTACTGTAACCCCCAAAATTAGGGCGAAATTATAATCCCACCCCACCCTCACCGTTTATGAGGGTAAATTTAAACGCCATTATAATTTATTTCCGTAACAGAAAAGAAAAGAACCCTACGCGAGATTGTTATTCACAAAGAAAAACAAAAACCCATGAACAACTGAGGGTGAAATCATAATTTGGATATAATGTTAGAGGTGTAGTAATTCACCGGCTCTTTCCTTTTCTAAAAGAAAAGACGAAGAGGAAAAAAAGAAAAAAAGAAAAGCGAAGAGCAGAAAACTACCTAAGACCTTTCATGATCTTTCTTGAAAGCAGATAATTTGGTGTTGACAATATTGACGAAATGATTTGGGATTATTAATTAAGGTAGTGCATGTATTTTTGTGATATTTTCATTCAACTAAATATGAGTGAGCTAGCTTCTGTATAATGGACCTCTCACCTGTCTTTTTATTTTTCTCTTTGGATAATGACTTCCTTGATTAGCTAGGTATAGATGCTACTTCAATTTGTCTTGGTTTCATTATATATAGAAAGTACTCCATTTAATTCTGCCCAAAAGGTCATGCCAGAACACTGTAAAATCTGGTCTTTTATTTTTAACAGTTACTGTCAATGCAAAATCTTTACGTTGATGGCTACATTTGAAATGATAAAAGTTTTCTTCTCTGATGAAACGTTAAAAACCAATACTATATTATAGGGTCATTGTGGCTCATTTTCACTTTCTATTCATACCCTTTTGCTTTTTTTTTTTTTTTTTTTTGGGTTTTTCTGAATAATAATCTGTAACAGACAAATTAAAGATTGCTCATTTATTTTTTCAGTCGGAGCTTTGAAATCTCATAGCTCTAGAAAAACTTTCATCGCCACATGAAGAGCTCATTTTATGATTTTGGACATATGACAAAACGCAAACTGTTTGGGATTGACATAAATTTGAGTTTTAGAAGTTATAGGCAATTCTAGTGAGGGTTGCATCTATGAGTATTCCACATCCATAAGAATACAGATCCCCGCAACTATTTTCTTTAGCATTTGAAAAAGAAACTACTAATTCAAGAAATGTGATACATAATGAGGTCTTTACAGCTAGCTACTGTCTATATAAAACTTGTGTCCACATCTTTAAGTTGCAAGAACTCAAAGCAAGCTAAGATACCAGAAATTATACCAGTAGTTATATATTAATTACTTTGACCTTCTCGAGTTTAATGCTGTTCAGGTATATATTAATCTATTGATAGCTTAATCCAACTGAGGGATGGTATATTCTTGAAAAGATGGTGAATTAATAGCAAAAGATAACCATAAGTTTCGCATGGCTGCCTAGGAGATCATACATATATATATATCTTCACTATCCTCTAGAGACTTAATTTTACAAGGTATATACCATATCCTCTTTTTATTGTTTCAATGGCATTGCATGGATTAGACACAGAATGTTGAATATATATTAGTATGGCTAAGAGAAGTTGAGTATGCCAACAAACTTCATCTTACATCGATTTTCCTTTTCTTTTTCTGGTACAGGAAGATATGGAAGTCTGTTTTTAAATGTGTTGAAATGAACCCTCTTTTGTTATTAATTTTAAATATTGTCCACGTTCAAGAGGAAGGTTTTTAATATATTTAAGCGATTCTTATAAACTTAATATAATCTTTAGCAAGATCCACACCGACCAACCATTATTTGATGCCTACCAACAATAAGTTGCCAAATGCCAAGCTACATGACCATTCTTTCTTTGCTTTTCTTTTTTTTCTTTTCCTTTGCCGAAAGCCACAAAAGTTGTGCCATTTAACAACCAATATCAGTGAGATTGCAGATTTTAGCAATATAGAAATGCATCCATGATATGATCAGGTTGTTGTTAGCTACAGTCTATAGGTAGCCCATGGTTTTCTTTTGGCTGTTTCCAGAGGCTGCACCAGTTTCAAACTTAACTTTGGCTGCATGTTTGATACTATAGAGAAAACAGAGGTGTTAATTAATTTTAACTTACTAAGCAAATACTTATGATTGGTTCTTGGGTTCAACCCAGTACCAAATTCTCCATGCATGCTTGGAAAATGGTACATATTTTGACCAAAAACAAAAATCATAGATCTCGACTAAACAACATGTTATGCATCACCTGATTTACATTATTACATGTATCTTCATTTGAGTGAAAGCTAAGCTACTTACCCATGTCGTATATGTTAATACAGTCGTTGAAATGAGGTTTTTGCATGTCATGAAAACACATGCCATCTAACAATTTCAAAAGGATTTCTCGTCCCTACTTCCGTCCACATTATATGAGTAATATATAAAATTATTGGTATGTGATATTTTCTCATTATTTAAGTATACGATCTTAATATATATATAAATATATCATCTTTATCTAATAATTTAAATACAATATATCAAAAGTAGCTAACAATTAATCATGATTATCATATTATCCCTCATTATAGAATATTTATTTATTATTTTTGTAGACGACATAGCTATAATCACAATTATACCATTTTTTTGGAAAATTGTAAGTCTTAACCTTTTACGATATGTACTAGAAATCTAATTGATAATCTACTGTTTTAAATTACAAAATCAGATTAACGTGCCTTATATATAGAGAGAGAGATAGAGAGAAAGAGAGATGAAGTCTCCATTTTATTAGCTAAGCTTCATACTAGTAAATGTCAACCCTAATTTGATACCATTTCTTGATGAGGTTAGAATAAATTAAACCAAAGTCCATATTAAGCCTCTGTTTGTCATTTCTCTCATAACAAACTGTCTTATAGTTAGTGTTAAACATTTGCGCTTTTATATGTGTACACACTTCTAACTTGTTCCAATTACTTTTGCTGGATTATTAAAGTCAATTTTTGAAGCTTTGGATTATAAAATACTGTAAATACATACGTACCATAAAATTGGCACCTTAGTACTTCTTTTTAATTGTCAAATTTCTGTAATGTTGACTAACTTATAAAATTAGAGCAACTTGATCAATTTTGACCAACCAAAAAACCCTATCAAGAAACTAAGATTAGTCTGGTCTGAATTTTTGGGGCCAAAGTTTCAAAGGATCGCTGTGGCCCCATTAATGCCGGCTATTCGTTTAGTCTTATATATATTATTTTAACATATACTATCTCGAATTAATTTTAACTAATTGCTTGAGAAATTCAATAAATGAGGTAATTAAGACAATTATGAGACTGTAACCTCGAAAATTAGTGTCCTGGGCACAGCATGTTAATTGCCTATCGTAACCATACGGCAATTAAATCAACCAAGTGGACACATGTAAGAAGTTGACTGAAGTCAGTATTAATATTAACCCATTAATTTATCATCTAATAATAATAATTAAGGTTAAAGTTATAATCAAGTTGCACTTCGAAAATGCCTCTGGAATATAAATTACATGAATAAGTGGTCCTTCAACATAGCAAAATAAAATAACATTACTTTAATTTGCAACTTGGCAAGAGAACAATCGGAGAATTAATCATTGAGCTAACAGATATTTGGCTTCATTCCTTATCCATTATGTGAAACGGCAGTTGTTTATTGTATGGGGACACGTGTTTCAGTCTTTCTATAGCCACGAATTTGTGTTGACATGTTGAAGCTGAGTCAGATACACATAGACGTGGCTGTACTTTTTTGCTGACTGTGCATATTATAATGGTACACAGTTTTTTTTTAAATTATTTATTTTAAATTGAAAAAGAGAAGACCCTAGCCACTTGTTTTGCTTAATTTATACATTTAGATAAATAAAATAAATAAACAAACATCATAGCCTATGTTATAGTATCCTATAATTTCACACACTGGCCACAGCTTGAATTGGTATCTTATATATGAAATCTGAATTATTCTTATTGTTAGCTTTATTCATTAAAAGCCGAGGTGTTACCTTATTTAATTATTGTGAGCATTTACCCTATAACTATTTTGATGATTTAAGGTTTATTTGTGTATTTAAGAGATCTCTGAACTAAATGAAGATTTAAGGAATCTTTGAATTAAATGTCATGTCGCAGCAACTTGACATGTGTTTTATATAATTTTTATATTAAGAATTAAACATATTTATGCCTCCATTTGCTCAGTTAAATATCTCAATAAAACTCTTTTGCACTTTTCAATCATGTTAGAACTGAAGTAGGTATCTAAGCTATTAAGTGTGATGTTGTCTTCTCCAGTTGAATTAATGTCCTGCAAAAATGGGTGTCCTTCTGTTGAGGAAAAAAGAAAAAAGAAAGAGTAATTCAATTAAAGAGGAGAGATAGACATTGAATTTATAAGAACAGTTGTCAAGTAAGATATTTTTAGGATGAGTCTGTTTCGAAAAAAGCCTTTGGAATAATTATAAACTAGGAGTTGTTTTCCTAATTCCTTTTGACACTTCTTTTTCTGATTTTCTTTACAAAAAAATTAAAATAAAAATACAATTATATCATTTTACGAATTTCAGGTCCACTTGCTCAGCACACATTCTTTGTACCACATTATTTATTTATTTTTACTATACAATTATCTATGTTTAGAAATTGTTCCTAATTGTGGTAATATACGTGCTAATGTCCAACTAATAACGTAACTTTTTAGTTTATACTAGTCATATTTTATTTTGATAATAAGTTTATATTATAAGAATATACTTTTTTTTTTCAATTTCGTCCAACTATTTATCTACCCGCGGTATCCTTATAAAAGTAGATTTTATAGTATATTCACAATATATTTTAACAAAATCATTTCATAAGTTATTCACATATTACTGCGAGTTTCTTTTAATTTTTTGTATTCATGATTCAGATCTTCATGTAAATATACAAAACATTAGTGTTTACTTTTTCACTTTCCTTTTGGTTAGATTTTGCTTGGGGCACTTCAATCCTTCATGTTTATAAAGTACCAAAATAGGCCATGCTCCATGACTCTAGTTTTTTCCTATTTTTCTCTCTAACTTTCCTCATAAATCTTTTTATTTTTTCTTATTTTTTTTTAAAAAAAAAACTCTCCATGTTCAATTAAAATAATAGATTAGATTCTATACAATATGTATTATTTTAATTAATTTTTTTAATTTATAAAAAGTCCAATGGGCAGTGAGCTACATAATAAGAGTAATCATCTCTTTACACTCGCCGTAAAAGTAAAATCTCACCTAGTGACAACTTGAACTTAATACTTCTACTTTTCAAATTCAAACTAGACCTCAAATATATATTATTTTAATTGATTTAAGCTTACTCATAAATTAATTTTATAATTTAACTTAATTTAAAAATTTAAATAAAGTGTAAGTAATTAGATTATTTTCTTATAGTGTTCTTTTTCAGATATTATATACTACCTTGATTTTAACAATCGAAAATAATACACCTAAATAGATTTATTTATTTATTTCTTATGTTGTATTAGTTTGAAATGATGTAAAGTCTGATTAACATTTTATACATTAATTGAAATAGAAAAATATTTTATATTATTAATTTTAAGTATATTATATATATATATATATTTTTTTTTTTCTTTAAAATTCAATTATCTATAATCTTACAACGTGGCATATATTATTTTATTGACAAAAAAAAAAAAAATTCAACATCCCATAAAAAATTGTACATAAATCGAAAAAGAATACAGGAAAATAAAATCATAATGACACAAGGCTTAAATTTTATTTGGTTAACTTTCTTTTTGCTATTTTCAGAATAAAAATCTGGCACTCTAATAGTAAGATAGTAAAATTCAACAAATGTGCAATTCACAAGAAATTAGTTCAATCAAATTATTATTACTATTATTATTTATTATTATTATAACTGTTATAAACTGTTAACTAGTTGTCATCGACTTCCACACACACAAAAAAGCAACAGTTGGATAACCTCTTAATTCTTACCCTATCAATTATCATCTAACCGGAAAAAAAAAAAAATCTTATCATTTTCATGGTTATATAATTCTATTAGATATTTATTTAGATAATTACTTTTATCCGTAATCCATTGATTAGCATTCCTAATTCCAAAAATTCACAGACCATTCATGGAATCATGGTGTAAAGGAACAGTTGTTTATTATTATTATTATTACTATTAGTATTATTATTGTTTTGTTAGCTTTAATTTAATCCATTTTCTGAATTTTTTTAATGTTGATCGTCGAAACGTTTATTTTTTCCGTCAAAATCGAACCAATAATTTATTTTTTTTCACCATTTTCTATTTCTCTTCTCTCTTTTCTCATCAAACAAACAGCCAAACCGAAACAGACAAAACCAATTCATCAATTTTTTGTTCGTCTTTTAATCTTGCCCTTTTCCAAATGCTATACGCGTCTCCTCTACAAATACCCATTACCTTCTTCCTGGCCGTCTCTCTCTCTCTTTCTTATATTTCTTGTATGATAAAGATAAAAACTTTCTAGTTCTCTCTGTTTCTTGATTTATATTCCCTTTTTATGAGATGGGTGCTAATCTTTCTTCGATATTCATGGACCCAAATTCTTTATCTCTTTATTGTGGTCCTTTACCTTCTTCGTTTCAGTCATCAAATCCAAGCCACCCATGTCTTGGCGACTTACCAGAAAGCTGTGTTGCTCTGATTCTTGAATATTTAGACCCGCAAGAGATTTTCAAATTTGCTAGATTGAATAGAGCATTTCGTGGGGCTTCTTGGGCTGATTTTGTTTGGGAATCTAAATTGCCTTCGAATTATGTTTCTCTTCTTGAAAGAGTTTTCGGTGGTGATGATGATTTTCCCAGAAAGTTGAATAAAAGAGAGATATATACCATTTTGTGTAGAGCTAATACTTTTGATGGTGGTACCAAGGTATGGACTCTTTGATCTTTTGGATGTTTCTTTGTTTGAATGGCGAGAAAGTGAGGGATAATAGAATTAGTTGCTTCTTTTTTTTGTTTCAGAAATATGAAGAAAATACTATTTTGTTAAGTCTTTGCAGAGGTAATCATGAAAGTATGTGAAGTGATATTGGAATTTTAAGGCTTTTGACGGTTTTTGCTTGATTGATGAGAAAATACACAGAAAACATTTTTAACTTCATTTGGTTGTAGAAGCATCGAGAGATGTGACCATTTGGCTTAAATTTGAGTCTCTAGTCACTTAGAAATGAATACTTAATAGAGAAAAAAGAGTCTAATTCTTGTCATTACAGATTTTAGTTATTAAATTTGTTTACTATGGCTTTTCTGCTAACTAGTGTATAACTTGTGAATTTGGATTATGCAGAAAGTATGGCTAGATAAGATAACTGGTGGTGTCTGCTTATCCATATGTTCCAAAGGCCTATCTATTACTGGGATAGATGATAGAAGATATTGGAATCATATCCCAACTGAGGAATCAAGGTGAGTGTCAAAGGAAAACAATCTCATGCAACTTATGTTGTAAAATGACTTTGAAACATCGTTAGCTTTTTAATTATTTATTTGTTAGATTGGCTGATCAAGCTCAAGTTGATCGGGGCATTTTCTTGTCGAAAATCCTTCGAAGTAGGTTCTTTGCTGTCTTTCATTTCATGTTTTTATGAGTCTGTGATTCTTGCTTTCTAATTCAAGATAAATGGAAGAATTTTATTTCTATGAACTGTTGATATTTTAAGTACAAGCTTGGTACCATTGTAATTCAGCTTAGTGGATTCATTTGATCCAGAAAGTTAAATTTAGTATTAGATTTGTTCTCAAAAGTCCTTTTCTTTTGTATGTAGATTCCAATCTGTTGCATATCTTCAGCAAATCTGGTGGCTTGAGGTAGATGGGCAGTTTGAATTCCCATTTCTGGCAGGCACTTACAGCTTATTCTTCAGGCTGCAACTGGGGAGGGCTGCCAAGAAGTTCGGTCGCCGGGTCTGTAATACTGAGCACGTCCATGGTTGGGATATAAAGCCTGTGCGGTTCCAACTATGGACTTCAGATGGTCAGTATGCCTCTTCTCAGCGGTTTTTGAATGATACTGGGAATTGGAATCTTTATCATGCTGGGGACTTTGTTGTTGACAGCTCCAATTCATCAATGAACCTTAAATTCTCAATGACTCAAATCGATTGCACGCACACAAAAGGTGGTCTCTGTTTGGACAGTGTTGTAGTGTACCCATGTAAATTTAAAGAAAGGTTAAAGCATTTTTGATCTGCATGTAACCTTTGTAGACAGGATAAATTCTACATTGTAGATATAGAGTTGGGGCATGTCAGGAAAGAGTAGTATTTTTACATTTCTAGGCCTTGTATGATCAGCTGTACTTAGGCAATGGATGTGTTGCCAATTTTTGTTTGTTGATGAATGTGTTTGAAGAGCACTTCTTGTATATAAATTTTACTGCTATTATTTTTGGAGTGGTAAAATAGTCATTTGGCAAGTAAGACTGAGCTTATTTGGGTTCATTCATCCTTCTTGTTGGTGCTTTCTTTGAATGTGCTAAAAATGAATTTGATTCGGGTTGAATAATGAAAAGGAAGAAAGCATTCAACAGAAAAATTGCATTCACTATTTACTATGAACAGCACTTCGATGAGCGTATTTACTAGCAGCATCTCCTAACCATCATTTTCCAAAAATGAAGAAAAAATCAAAGAAGTTTTGGCTAATGTTCTTCTTCGCCGCAACTGGCCATAAATTTGTGAAAGTACAGCGCACTCCATTTGTTTTGCTTTTAGGAAGTGGACAGATTCTCTATTTCCTCTTCTCTGTCAGCCAGTCATGAGGGATGGTACTAATTTGTAGTTTCCTGCTACAAATTCACATATCTAAGAGCATCTTTTAAAGGGTTGTTAAAAGCAACTATCATACTATAAGATCTTCGGCCTTTAGCCTGACTGAGGAGTCAGGACAACTCAGTCACAACCTGGTACGAGAATTCTATTTCCAAACCCAAAATTTCCTCTATTTTTTCTTTTACATTATTTTATATTTCTCGATAAATAGCAGATGATATCTATCTCAACAGTGGCTAAATCAGTCACAAGTTAGCCGAGCTCTATAATTCACAAAGCAAGCCAGAAGGTTACGTACAAACAGCCTGAGCCTAGCTAGCTAGTTTTAGACAGCATTTAGAATCTTCGATAATGTTGAATACTTTTGGTACATTATCAAAAACTTGAGAAAGTTCAATTAATAGAATAGAGACACCATGTGCAATCAAAGTAAGTTGAGGGATTTTCTCGAGTTAAATCCAAAAACTCAAGAAGATATTTTGGAAATCAAATCATTAATGTGGACCATTCCTGTACTGAAACCTTTTCACCAAGACTGCAACCGTGCAAGTCTTTTTCCTTCTCTTTTTCTTTTTTCTTTTTGAATTCATAGTTCTATTAGAAAAGAAGGTTTTGCAGGCTTGTCATTGGACATTGAGAGAGAGACTCTCAAAATTCAAATGTATTGAGAAACAAAAGAAAGAGGCCACTGTTCTGATACTCTTTAACATAAGAATCCAGAAACATTCCAAGTGTTGCATTGTTAAATTTATTATAATATAAACATATCATGGTACAGAGGATACTGCCTTACGCTTCCCTCCGATCTTTCTCCCCCAAACCACACACACACCAAAAGAATACATGTATATATATGATCAACAAATTACATCGTTGATATTATCAAAATCATCGCCACTATCAAGGAAATGACAAAGAGACTTCGCCAAATCTTCTTTAAAAACACTTCTGTAAAAGCTACTGCCAGAAAATATATATATATATATCACCCATAAAGAAACCTAAAGAAAAAGAGACGATCATGCCTTTCAGTCACATGCTACTGCAATGATTGCCATTAGATATCTCGTTTTCAACATAAACCATGAAACATATTGTGGACCTCGGGCAAACAAAGACTTTTAGGCAATGTCAGTTCCCTCTTATCCAAACTGGGACTGCTCCGCTGCTGCTTAGAAGCCTTAAAGCCACTCTTCTTTACCACGATGCTACTTGATGCAGTATCTGCAGTTATTTCAAGTGATGTGCTGTTCTTGGAAATCAAATTCTCAGAAATACCTGTCCCTTTGGAATTTTCCGGCAAGCCGGCAGTTCCATCCTTGATGATATGATTTACTGGTTCTTTTGCTGCTCTGCTGTTATTAACCATCCCCTGGAGCAGTTTTTGAATTAGAAGCTCGTGTGTGTTCCTGTTACTTTCTTGGAAATGGGAACTTGACAAGGGTAAGTTCTGGCTAAATTCTGGAGTCGACGTCTTGAGACCTTGAAATAGTTCAGGAACTGCAAATTGGTTTTGGTTAGTTCCCTTGTATAAATTAGACTCGACCAATTTGCTGAAATTCGAGCTGGAGGAAGTCTGCCTCGGCAGTTTGCAGTAATCACTTGCATGCATCAGTGCTGCCTTTTCTGAGCCAGTCAGGAGTCCATCCTTGCTTATGTTCGAGTTTTCATTCTTATTGCTGCTCAAACCATGAGAAGTAGATAACAATTTAGTTGTGTCATTTGACATGCCGTGTGCAATCTCAAGCTTCTCCTTTTCTTGATATTCATCTCTATGGAATTTTGTTGTAGTAAATTTTTGGGAATAATTCTTCAAACTCTCTACACGCAAGCATTGATATTAAGAATAACGTATGAACTGGCAACTACTTCAGTAAGTGAAAAATTCAATAGGAGACTCATGAGAGAAACAAATAATCTGTGAAGGTTCAAGCAGATATGTTACCCTTTTCACCTTTCAGATGATAAGTGATCATAGCATATGAAGCAGCACATTTGCATATAAAGAGCAAGTAGCATTATCAGCAGATTGTCATGCAGTCCCAATTGCATTTGGGCCCATGACCTTAAAATGAAGCATGCAGTTCTAGCTAATGGATTATGACCACATCAGTAACCACATAAAGCCATTTTCGATCTAGGCAAATATCACAAACCAATAACCATGACAGAACAGTACACATGCATGCATGCATGTGCATGCAGGCACCACATGTCAAAAGTAATCAATAGTAACATTGAAGTATACTTACGGATTGGTCCAATTTTATTCTCCCAACTGAAAGTCATCAAGTCTTTCATATTATTGAGCACATCAGCTATCTGTTGAAACATAACAATAAATACATAAGGCTCTATCTGGAACTCGCACAACTTTCACAATTCACATTTAATCATATATTTCCACGCACCTGCAAGCACCGGATGTATCTCTTCGACAATTCAAACTCCCCAACCAGCTGGAGATCCAAATTGCTTTGAAGCTTGCACCCAGTTGACAGTAACCTATATTTGATACAGCATCAAGGAATCAGATTTATTTATGAAAATACTGCATATATGTCAGAAATCTGTTTATAAATTCTAGGGAAAAGAAAAAAGAAAAGCTAGTTGAGGCCTAATGCAAACGAATTTCCCACTAAATCTTACATATTGTAATTTTCTCCTAGAGTATGCAGTGATATCTTATCAGATCCACCGCACTTGATGGTTGTTTGAAGTTTTTGTGCAGCATGAACAAACTCATTAACCTGCAAACAGCACAATTTTTCATGACTGCAAGAATGAACAGTGAATGGCAGTAGGATTCTAAAATTCACACTTAAGAGCAATGTGCTACAAGGACCTAACAAGTTCCAGTAATGTTTTAGACAGTACAAATCACCCAAGTACCTTTGATGCTACTGAACTTCGAGGCAACAGTTCTTCATGGTTATGTGAGCAAAACTCCCAAGACAATATCTGAAAAAGCATTCCAGTTTAAGATAATGAACGTGAATTACAAGTATACCGACTTCATGCCATAGGCTGTAGCGCACCTTTAATCCAAGAGTGAAGACCACCCGCAGTTTGCCCTTGCGAACAACATGAAGTTGGTCAAAGACAGTTTCATGAACTGCCTTTTCATATTCCAACATTATTAACCCTGAAGGAAGTCTGCACTCTTGCGGCAATTCAAGAAACAAAAGTTCATCTATAACACCGCTCTCAAAATGTATCTTATTGAGCCTGGGAAGTACTTCAAAAGTTGCCTCTGCAGAAAAATGGGTCAGAGAGAAGGTACATGCCATCGACAAATCCATACCACCAGATAACAAGAGGTAAAAAAAATTAGGAAATGAAAGAAACTAGCGAAATATAGAAAACTTATAGACTGTTAATTAGCTCACCATATCCCCTTCCACATTTGGTCCCGCATAACCCACAATGCCATGTACCCTGAAAGTCAGGAAAGCAACGACTTAAAGCTAAGCAAACTGAAAGGAAAACACAATAAGAAGCAAAAGGTGCATATTGTAGAGAATATGCTTATAGACCATACATGTAACAGAGAATGATCCTTGGTATTTTAAGTTCATGATTGCCAATTAGTTCATGATAATACAACAAGTCGATATAATGAGAATCAATTGGCAGCATAAAACTAACCACAGCTGCCCGAGGGAAGACACAGTCGGCATGAGGTGTAAAATCATCACACAGAGACAAACACCATCTTTTCTTAGCACAAGGAGCATAATACTCTGCCACAAATTTCCTCCAATAGGCAATATCACTATTCTACAAGGACCAAACAAGAAGTAAAGAAACAAAGAGTTGAATGATCTTCAAGATGTACAACTTTGTTGAACAAATTAGAGGGAACAGGCTTTAAAATAGAAATAACGTAAGAAGATTACTACTAAAATCTCAAAATGAGATAGAAGATTGACAAAAATACATTTTCAATCAAATAATAACTCACAGGTGGTCGATGCTGCAGATGATACATGTACTGTTTCAGGCGGCGTGAACATACATTACTATTGAAAGGGTGTATATGATGTACTTCTTGCAAGGCCAGTTGTTGGAGATAGTCCCTCATCTGTTGCTGCCTCTGCTCCTTCAATTCAACTTCTTGCATTTCTGGAGGTGACTGCAATTTCCTTTGCCGCTTCTGATTCTCTAGCTTATGCTGATGAACTAATGCCTCTAGGACTTGAGAATGACCTTGCAACTGCCTATTGTTTTGACTCTGCAGTAGTTGCTGAATATTATGCTGGTGCAGAACAGCATCTTGCTTGGTGTCAAATCTCGGTCTATCATACATTTCATTTGAAATGGAGAGCTCCCGTTTTTCAGCATTAAGTAGTAAATTTTGACTCTTCTTCAATTCACACTGAGATTTGGTACTAATGCCTCCTTGTTGCCATTTTCTTTTCAACACCCGTGAGCAATTTTGGCCTACCTGGGAGTCTTGTTGCACTGTGGATGAACCACTGGGAGCAGGTGACCCTGAAATGTGTGAATTATGTGATGAGAACCAGGGTAATGCTGCTACATTGACATGATCCATGTCGCCACTGACTCTCCTATGCAAATCAGGGCCTTCCAAAACTGCTGAATTGAACCCGCTAAGCGAACAACTTGCACCAACACTTAAACCCAAGTTGGTCAAACTATTTAAAGTACTTGGAGTTGTATCAGCTGAGACCACACCAACATTTAAATGTGGAATATTAGCTGAAATACCTGGAACATTTCCTGAAGTTGCACTATAGAGAAAAGCTAAGACGGCCTGGAACTACTCTTCCTTTGGTTGTGTATCAGAATTTGATGACTGAACCAGGTCTCCACACGCATGAGCGGATGTCGTGCAGTTCGACACCAATGGACATCTGGGGTCCATGATGGACTCCAATGTCATCTCCCTTGTAGCCTTCAGATGAAAAGTAAGTCTGAATTGAATTACTGATGACTACTCAAAACATAATACCCCAGATACAAGGACTAAGGAAACTCAAAGAAAGTTCTTCATCGCACTAGAACACAAAGCCAATGTACGCAAGCGCAAACAGAAAGAGAGAACTAAGTTGCTCAAAGCTGAATCTAGCTAACAGGGGTTGTACCATTTAGAATTCTAACGTTTCAGCATTTTATTAAATCCCATTATATCTCTATGTACATGCAAACAATTTTTCCAAATTCAGTTAACTAAATGCAAAGCTATTTGTATAAATGGGATTTAGCTTTAAGTAATAAATGATTTTGCACAATCAATTAATTCACATGGCAGCAAGATGCAATCGGAGTTGAACGAGAGTGATAACAAATAAATTACAATGGAGGCTGACCAAACATCAGAATTATATCGGGACAAGTGCAACTATCAAGTAACATAACTAATTCGGTATAATATTTGCAATCTCAAGTGTGGAAAGACCATCATTAACGTTTATAATATTTCTAATGTTAATGCAAAGGAGAAGGGGGCAGACAAAGAAACGAAAATCAGAAGCACTGAAGTGCATAACACACACATATATAAAAAAGGACGCTCCAACTTTAACGATGGAACTTCAAAAGAAAGGTAAAATAAATTCTAACGATGGAACTTTAAAAGAGTAAACATAAATTCTCCACTAGGTTCAGAACTAGTTAATAGAGGAATCATACCAAAGTCTGATTGCAAATGCTAGAGAAACTCCTTTGTCTTTTAGAGCTTTCAAAGCTAACCACAAGTTCAATTTTTTTTTTTTTTAATCTTTCAAAACCACATACAACAAAGACAAGGGAAAAGGAAAAGGAAAAATATTTCTTGTAGACTAGTCTAAGTAGTTAAGAGTACCACTCATACTCGATCAAATATTCCAAATTTCGAACCTTTAGCTTATTTTCTCTTCTTTTTCCCACATTTTCTAAGCAACCAGGCATTCATTATGTTTTAAAAACACACAAAATTAAGAAGAAAAAAAAAAAGCAAAAAAAATGTTGGCGGGGTCTTTTCCTTTAAACTGCCAAAAACCAGTTCAAAAGAAGTGCAACAAGATTCTTCAAAGCAGAGCTGGACAAGCCAAAAAAACACAAATATAAAGCAGAGAATAAGATTACGGTCTAAACCTGATATTTGAGATGGTCTCTACTTACTTGGCAAGCAAGAGTGTTTTTCTTCTTTAAGAATTTGTTGTATTTTGTTAAGTATATCTTAGCAAGCGGGAAGGGAGTTGCAGAGGAGCAGTAAAGTAGGTGCACCGAGTGAGAGAAAGTGGTGACCGGCTGGTGCTTGTTGATTAAACTAGGTGACCTGGTGTGCATGAGTGACACGTGGCATCCATGGACACGCCACGTTCCTTTTTAGTTTTCTACCTTGAACTTTTTGCCTTATTACATTCATACCCTTTACTTTCTTGGGACAAAAAAAGAAAAAAGAAAAGAAAAGGATACAACCACATTATGTAATCAACTGAGATTTTCTTTTAAGAAAAAAAAATTTAACTGAGATTTCCTTCTCTTTCTGTCTGTTTATTTGATCAAATAAAGCGTTACCAGTCCATCAACAGTTTGGATACCATTTTAGCTTTTGAATAATTATGGAAAAAATTTTAAACTGAAAATCAAAGAGTTTCTAAAATTACATGAAACTGAAGGAAAAAGAATGCCATTTTAAATTTGTTTTTTTAAATAATAATAAAAAAAGAATGCCACTTTAAATGTGTCATTTTAATTAATGCACTCACAATGCACGTGGAGTTCACTGGCCAGAAAAGAAACAAAAAGGTATGAGAGCATCAACCAAGGTATCATTTTCCTTTTTTGCTTGCAATTAGAAATCAGATGCAAAGCAAGCCACTGGGCCTCCCATGAATCAGAAAAGGGAAAAAAAGAAAAGAAAAGAAAGAAAGAAATCAGATGCAAAGCAAGCAACTAGGTATCTCAATTAAGGATGGAATAAATCCATCATGTTTCCCCTCCTGATGCCTAACATAATACAATTAAATATAGGGGGTTTGTTTTTCTTGTTCAATTACAAGGTCTTCCATATTAAATTTATTAAGTGTTTAAAATCTTGGTTAAAAATGTTGTCATTTCCACCATATCATCTTCAAGGCCAACAGAAACCATTGCTGAAAAAGTTATATGTTTCCCTTTTTCCTTGATTAGCAGCAGCTATCAAAAGAAAGGCGTCATGTCATGCACCCCATATACATTGTGCGAACCAGGCACTCCACTTACACCAAACAAACCAACTGATCAAAGTCTAAAGACTTCAAATTCATTCGGTTTCTTACTCGGTATGCTCGGAATTGCGGTATGGCATGTATCTGTGGTCCTTGGACGCATTCTTCTTCCTCCTCTTCTCAATAAAAGATCCAAGCTTACCAGATTCCTAATCACATTAGGGGATGCAATAGTTAGCACAACCTTTTGGCTGACGACATAAGTTATAACTATTTTCAAATCACATGGTATTTCTTTTCCACGTGTTATTTGTGTATATACCTTAAGTTTGTTGAACTTCTCGATAAGTCTTTGCTTCCGTATTTCAGCTGCAGAGAACAAAGCAAGTCAGCATCCATGTTAAACATACAGGCCTGTACATTTATTCAGGTGGATAGCATAGAAATGCTTAAAAGAAACAAAAAGAAAAAATTGACAATGATAATTTGCCTAGTGTAGTTATCAGGAATAGCTACTCCAGTGATTTCAAAAATTTTCCTGCACATTATAATCATTTCTGGGTTCTCCCCGAGGATTAAAGGTGGGTTTGCCCAATGCCAAGAATATTCCACCCTAATAAAAGGAGTAAGAAACTAAAACTCGATTCGTTTCTCTTTCTTGCTTCAAGCAGGTGATCTGTTTCATTTAAAATATTCAAAGCACTGCTTCCGTTTGCATATCATTAATAAAATCACATTTAACATATAGTGAAAGTATTCAAAACTGAAGCCTCATTTCTTTGATTCATAATGTCAAAGCACCACTATCAATGTAATCTTAGGCGATCCCATGCTTCAATGCCCTTACAGTTGACCTGAATCTGAGAGATCAGTATTTGCAGCAACATCTGCTAAGTACTTCCTACTGGCACAAAGAAAGATGATACCACACAAATTCACAGAGAGAGAGAGAGAGAATATTACAATTCTTCATATAAAAGGGTTTTTTGCCGTGCTTTGCCGCTTCTCTCTCTTTCTTCTTGTGCTCAGCCAGTATCGCTGCATCAGTTTGTTTGGTTGACTCAAACTTTAATTCTTTATCCTGTCAAGACATGTTCAGAACTCAGGAGAGGACAAAAAAGGGTTTTGTTGGAGATCATAGTAGGAGTAGCATTTCATCCGACGTTAAACGCAAGATATAAGTACTTACAATCAAAGATATGTGGTTCTTCAATTGATCAATGACTTTTGGGTTATTCGATTTCTTCAGTTGCTTCTTCGCTTCCTTTAAAACCAAAAAAGTAATGGGTAAAGGAAAAAAGATTATATGACTACAAGAAAGTACAAGAAATCAAGAACATATTTATCCTTGATGAATTAATGGAAGCTACCTCTCTTTCAGCAGGGAGGTTTTCCTCATATAAAAAATTGTATCTTTTCCTAAACCTACAAAAAACAAGAACAACTATTATGTCACAACCATGAGAGGGAGAGAACGACAGAGAGAGAGCATCAATAAAGAATAAAATTTTCTTGGTCAAATTAAAATACATGTAATGCTGCAAAGATATTCAGTAAGAAACAAATTGAAGAGCTCTCCGAGATAATGACAACACAACTATGACATACAAAAACTATTAAATTGCCGAAGAACAATAAGCATTTAGTTCAAAGCCATTTAAGATCTCATTAAATCCAATAAACCATAATGAATATACTTAGGTTGACATACTCCAAACCTAAGGGAAGGGCATGGTCTAGTTACAACATTCGATGAGGGAATCTTGAGAATACTACAGGGTGATGTAGTGAAAGCTTGTATAAGAACAGTGCTTGCTCATCAAAGTACTAGTTTGATGTCATAGTTCATCAGTGAAGTCCAGAAAAGTAAACAAACTCCAAAGTATGATGGATTTTGTTTCTCTATTCAGTCTTCAAAATCAACTGTATGGTAACAAAACCATTAAATGGTGAAAAAGACCCGCAAGAAAATCATTACAAAAATTTATCTTTGAGCAATAGAACATGTTTAAATAAATGATAATTCAAGCAAAAGAGAAGGGGGAAAAACCAATCTTATATAAAATCATACAATAGCTCAACTTCATTGGCTTGCTATGACAGTATTTGTCTACATATAAATTGGAGAGTATAGACAACAGTATTATGAAGAAAAGTTGAAGAAGACAGCACCCTATATATGACTTCTTTAGCACTCCCTAACTAGACAAAAATACACAGCAACACGAACATAGGAAACAAAGGTCAACTGTAGTATTGTTACATCAGAAGCATCAACTTCATCATAGACCAGAATAAACCACAAAAATGTAAATTAATTGCAGAAACTCCTTTAAACTGTAAACAGCCACTCACCTACCCACCAGTACTACTACTTTTCTCTCCTAATATAAACAAAGTGCATCTTTCCCCAAATCAAATAGAAAAAAATAAAACAAGCAAAATTATACAGCTTTCTTAGAAACAATATTCATATATCAAGAACAATTACCCGTCAACATCGAGTTGGCCACAGAGAGACTCAAACCGGGGATCACGTACCACCTGTCAATGGCATCACAAATTTAAATTCCTATTGAATGTCCATCTTAAGTAGCTAAAGTACTGCTGGTAGGTGAATCAATTTCACTACCATGTTTTTGGTACAAAGTTTGGAATTAAAATTATCCCAAAGACAGTAAATAATCCCTTATCAAGCGCCATTATATCCTTCTTCAGTACTTCACTCATTCCTTATTGTATACAAAGAGCCAGCGTACCTTTTTAGGAGCTTGAAAAACCTCTCGAAACCGACTCACAGGCTTCTTGCAACTAACCTCCATTGGCCTAAGCAAACAAAATATGATCAGCACAATCATCAACTACCACATATATAATAACAACCCAACAAACATCTAAATCATAATCCAAACACATAAAAAATTAAAACTTTCACAATAAATTCATAACAATACCTATTCTTGTTCGCCCTTCCAGGCTTTTTCTCTTGCTTAGGTTTTTGATGAACTGAAATAGACCCATTAGACCTTGCTTTTTGCAATTCCTCAAATGTCGCATCTGCAATTTCTCTCTCTATCTCACTCTCCTATCCAACGAAAAAATAAGGAAAAGACACGAAACTCAATACAACGAATCTGGTTTAATTGAAAGAAAGAACAATCTCTATAGAATACCTCATCTTCGTCGTCTAGAGAAGAATATGATGATAATTCTGGCTCTGCTTCATCACTTTCCACAATCTGGGTTTTGCTTGAAGTGGCAGTTTCTTTTTTGAATTTGTTCATTTTGCCGTTAAAGAGCATAATAAATAATTATCCCAATAGATTCAATCCTTGTAGTTTGTTATAAAAGATAGTCTCTTCTTCGGGAAACAGAGAGGGTTTTAGGTTAAACTGAGAAGATAGTGTCTAAATCTTCAAATTGAGGGACCCGGTAATACGTGAGAATTAAGAACCGACCCGTTATTTTAGTAAAACGAGAAGCCGGTTGCTGTGCTATCACCTCCTTGAGCTTTACTAAGTGGCTGGGATTGTTAATCGACTAAGCCTTCCGCTCAATAAAAGTGGGTTTGAGCTCGTCAATGTAACAATTGTATATGTAAAAAATTTTATTTTAAAGGATTATATTATAAAATAATATTTTAATATATTTTTTTATTATTTAAATATAAAATAAATTTTATTCTCTCTATACATGAAGAGCTAAATTTTACTCTCTATTTTATATTTAATAAATGTGTTATAATTTTTTATGTGTTTAATTTAATTAATATTTGAAATTTTTATTTTTTTGTTGATCAAAATTTAAAAAAATTAAAACTATTAATATTTATGAAATAAAAGCAATATAAAAAGTTTATTAGATTTAAATAAAATATTTTACTATTTATATGTGATATTTCTTAAAATATAAAAGTAATATATAAAATAAAATATAAAAGTTTATTAGATTTAAATAAAATAGTTTACTCTTTATATGTAATATTTCTTAAAATATTTTTTTATTATAAAAATTATATTATTTAGAATAAAAAAACCATTAGAGATGCTCTTAACATTAATATAGTTAAATATTAACTTATTAGTTATTGAAATGAATTGTTTATAAATTTGTAAATTTATTTATGAGCTTATCAATAAGCTCAAGAAAAGTCATATATATTCATTATTTATATCGCATTATTTTATCTTACATACATGTAAATTAATGTGAAAGATATCTAAATTTTTTATATATTTTGTAATATTTATATTAAACATTAAATATTAAAATTTTAGTAAATTCAATACGTATGACAAATTTTACTATTAAATAAATTGATTAAATTTAAAAATTTAAGTTACGCTCAATAAATAAGTCATACTCAGATAAAAGTTTAAATTCAATTTAAGTTTATTACTCTATAAAATAATCAAAAATTAAAAATAAACTTATTAAAATAAGAATGAGCTCTATTTATGTGCAGCTTATTAAAGAAAAAAGATAGTAACTAATTAAAAATTTTAATGATTGTCTAGAATACATTAACATTCAATAAGTTACTATTGGACATATTATGAAATATTCTCGACTTTTTCTCCCTCTTGTCTAATCAAATATGGAAATAAAAAAAAATTGCAAGAGAAGAGTGTGTTTCAATATAAAATAAAATTGCATTTTCCTTTCCTTATTTTTTTATATTATTTTTATTTTCTCTAATAATAGCGATGCATTAACTTATCATTTTAAAAATATTAAAATTAATATATATATATATATATATATGAATTCGTCTTAAATTTATTTAAAAATTATATATATTATTTAACTATATACTAAATTTAAATAAAAATACATATGTACTATTTGAATTCATATAATTCATTTTATACTTTAGAATTTACCTTTCAAGCAAGTGTTCTAGTCAGCGAGGAGGGCGCAGGTAGAGCTCATCAATCACCAAGCTTTGTGCCTCATAGAAAAAAGTAATATATTAAATTAAATATATATTCTATAATTTACATCTCTTAAATAAAATTCTATACATATCTATTTAAATAATGATTATTTATTTAATAGTTATTTAATATATTAATCTTCGTATATTCCAAACAATCAATTAGAATTTAATAGCCAATCTAGATTTTTTCAATTGATTATATAAGAAAAGTTGAAAATAAAATTAATTAGATATATCCTAACTCATTTATATAATCTAGCTCAATTTTGAAATTAGATATTAAAATTCTAAATTAAATTCAATAAAAATGTAGAAAAATTAATATGACTGTTATTTTACATTGAATGTCTTATATGGAAGAAATATTTATTTTATCGTGTAATGTACCTTGCTAGTGGTACATATAAATAGATTAAAACTTTGAAATTATCAAAAGAAAAGTTTCAAGTGACCCAAGATTAATATGGGTTAGAATTGATTAATCATTTAATCTCTTTCAAATTGCATAAAATCCGAATCCGAGTCTTAAAGTTCATACCATTCCGAAACCGATTTCTTTCAGATACAGCAATGTTTCGGCTCGATGATACCGAGGCGACGAAGGCAATATCGGGTCTCTATTAAGTAATTAACCACTCGCAATAAATAGGCGCGTGGAGTCTCGATTATCTGAAACTGCCACCAATAAAATCTCTGCGGTTTATCCTTTTTGTTTCGAAATCCAGCGTGCACCTCTCAATCCCTTCTTTTCTTTCTATCAAATTTATTGGCCCATCTAGAAACCTTGACTTTTGAAAAGACAAACGTACATCTTTCTCAAGCACAAAGGGAAAAAGAATGCAGCTAAGAGTGAGCACAGATTATCAATACTCGGACCGTGGCCAAACTGTTTTAGAGGGTAGAAAGGTAATTTGAATTAATCGTTTAACTGGTTATACTTGCAAACTACAAATCTCGGAAACTGAGAATTGTATTGGCTTATTTTGTTTCTTCTCCTCCCAAGGGAGAGAAAAATCGCAAGAAATAATAAGAATTTGGCTGTCATCTAACTGGAGTTGATCGAGTCCCTTCTTCCCAAATCAAATTTGGAAGAACCCTTTAAACCCAGTCATGGATTTAGACTTGGAATCAATGGCATCGGCGATCGGGGTATCAATTCCAGTTTTACGATTTTTACTCTGCTTTGTAGCGACGATTCCAGTGAGTTTTATGCACCGCCTCGCGCCTGGTAGTCTCGGTAAACATTTGTATGCTGCTTTGACTGGGGCTTTCTTGTCATACCTATCATTTGGGTTCTCTTCAAATCTTCACTTTTTGGTGCCTATGTTATTGGGTTACGCTTCCATGGTTCTGTTTCGCTCTCACTGTGGAATCTTGGTTTTCCTTTTGGGTTTCGGTTATCTCATTGGCTGGTACGTTTTTTCCGGTTTTACTTTTTTCTTAAAGAAAAAGCAAAAAAAAAAAAAAAATGATAATTGAGGAGTTGGTAATTTCTTGTTGATTCTGATTTTGGAGTTCACATTATTTGGAAGGATAATCGCACTATCGATTGTCTCAGATTATGTGTTTCGGAGATAACAATTTTTAGTTAAATTTTAGATATTAGTTAAATATGGTTGAGCAAATCATTATTCTTGAAAACATGCACTTTTTATTTCAGAATTCTTGACTGTTGGTATGCGTGTTGTAGCCATGTTTATTACATGAGTGGAGATGCATGGAAGGAAGGAGGCATTGATGCTACTGGTACGCTCAACCATAGTCTTTTGTAATTATTTTGATTTGATGATTCCCCATAGTATAATGTAATGATGGTAATATATGTGTTTAGTTTGTTAAATCCAACCTGTGCTGCTCCATGCTTGTTGTTTTCAGTATGAATCATTGTTTGTTTTTTTATTATTTAGGGGCCTTAATGGTGTTAACACTGAAAGTCATATCATGCGCGATAAATTACAAAGATGGATTACTAAAAGAGGAAGAGTTACAGGGATCACAGAAGAAAAACCGTCTGATTAAACTGCCGTCTTTGATTGAGTACTTTGGTTATTGCCTCTGCTGTGGTAGCCACTTTGCCGGTCCTGTTTATGAAATGAAGGACTATCTTGAATGGACTGAAAGGAAGGGGGTAGGTTTATTATGTTTGCTTCTTGTTCTACTCTTACGTGATTTTTTTAGGTGGGGGACACTTACTTGCGTATCACTAGAAGAAGTATACTGGAAAATTCTCATCTTTGTTATTTAAATATTTGCAGATATGGGCTGGCACAGAGAAAGGACCCTCACCATCACCTTTTGGGGCAACAATTCGAGCTATCCTTCAAGCTGCTATTTGCATGGTCATTCATTTATACTTGGTGCCCCACTATCCTTTATCCCGGTTCACTGATCCTGTGTACCAAGAATGGGGCTTCTGGAAACGATTAACTTATCAGTATATGTCAGGTTTAACAGCACGTTGGAAATACTACTTCATCTGGTCAATTTCCGAGGCCTCCATTATTATCTCTGGATTGGGTTTCAGTGGTTGGACAGATACTTCTCCACCAAAGCCACAGTGGGATCGCGCTAGAAACGTTGACATTCTAGGTGTTGAGTTTGCAAAGAGTGCAGCTGAGTTGCCACTTGTGTGGAACATACAAGTCAGCACATGGCTTCGCCACTGTGAGTTTATTGCCTTCTCACTTTGTTAAACTTTCAATTCTCTCATCAGCTCAAATGATAGATGGGATGAAGCTACCACATGGATTAACTTATTTCCACAATGAGCATATCCAAATTAAGCTGCAACTGGATGTGTGAGTCTTAATCACATCAGGATAGATCTGCATTCTTTTTCTTTGTTAATGTTCTGTTGCCATGAGGTCATTTTCTCGGACTGATTGTTAATCACTATATGTGTAGCTGTAACTTTTAGCAGATTGTTGTTTCTTTCAGTTTCCTGTGAACAACTCATTGAATTTGATGTATGAATGAATATAAAGGGCATTCTCGAGGTAGTGTATGGTTACCTGGACTAACTTAAAAAAATATTTGTGTCATTGTAGATGTTTATGATCGACTTGTTCCAAAGGGAAAGAAAGCTGGTTTCCTTCAGTTGTTGGCCACTCAGACTACCAGTGCTGTTTGGCATGTGAGTAAAGTTACTAGATTTGCATAGTTTTGTATTTTCTTTTATTTACTCATGTTTCTGCTGTATCCCCATCTGGCTTCTTTGTTTCCAGAAAAATAGAAAAAAAAATGCCAGGGATAGAATCTTTTCTCGAGGTTTCTTGGCAAAGATGTGTGTAAATAATGGTTAAGAACCGTGTACAAATATTATACTGGCATGTCTTTCACTGAAAAGCATCTATTATTTCGTTGGTTTCTTACAAGTTTAAGATAGTGATTTTGTAGTGGCATTAACTCCAAGTCATGTGTTTGTCAGTTTTAGCTTGGGCTACTTGATCAACGTAATGGCCAATTGGAATTGCTTCTTTATCTTTCTGGGTGACTCTGAGTGCTACTTTTTATATTACAATCTCAGTCCTGTTCTGCTTTCCTCCTCCCTCATTTCTTCCCAGATTAACATTTGGGTGGTACTTTAGCTTTTGATGAGCTATGTGATTTGTCTTAGTATTCCATATTTCAACTTCTAAGTCAGTCATTTCTTTACTCATCACCTACAAAAGTATCCTAGTATCTCTGGTTATCTTCTCAGCAATATCTATCAGCATGTTTCTACTAGTCCTGTTCATGATGTGTAACTTTGCTGTTTTACCTTTTAGGTCTTCCTGTAAATTTAATGCTTTCATGAAGAGTTGCCAAGGTTCTTGTTTCAAGCAATTTGACTTCTTTGTCTATATGTTTTTACAAATCACAGGGATTATATCCTGGATACATTATATTCTTTGTCCAGTCAGCATTAATGATTGCAGGTTCGAAAGGTATTCACCAGGATCTGCCCATCTTTCTTCTGGTCTTTTATTCACCACTTTCCATTCAGATAGTTTAACTCTAAAGGAATTCCGGAGCTGACTAATTTACTTTCCCCCTTACTCTGAGCAGTCATATACAGATGGCAACAAGCTATACCTTCAAATAAGGCTCTTGAAAAGAAGATACTAGTGTTTATGAACTTTGCTTACACAGTTTTGGTTCTAAATTACTCCTGTGTTGGTTTCATGGTTAGCTCTTCCTCCTCTCCTTTAAGTAGATCGACATGTCCTTTCTTTTACTGTGCTAATGTTCCTCTTCTTGCACAATACAGGTTTTAAGCTTGCATGAAACGATTGCAGCATATGGAAGTGTATATTTTATTGGCACCATAGTGCCCGTTGTATTTTTCCTCCTTGGCTTCATTATTAAACCAGCAAGGCCTTCCAGGTCTAAAACACGGAAGGATGAGTGAGGTAGAAACTGTTTTTCTTCTCCTTCGGGTGCTTGAAATTGGATGAAGAGAATGGAAGATGGCTACTGGTTTCCTGTAGCCGTTGATGTGTAACATTTCTTTTTTGAGTTCAGAAATTACTGGTGTCCGAATTTTAAGAGTAATCAAGTTTTCCTCAGTTTCAATTTGCAAAGCTTTTGGGTTCAATTGCGGTCCTACTATGTCAATCCTTGTAAACATAATATGCGCTGACCCACTGATCATGCACATCCGTGCTCAAACATCTATTTTAAGGACACTTATTCTTGCCTGCCTGGAAGAATGCCTAAAAGGTTTTTTTTTTTTTTTTTTTTTTTTTTTTAAAAAAAAATTATAAATGAGGAAAGGGGTACTTGAACTTAAAATTGTATTCAAGTTGAGATACACATCTAAGTGTATGTTGGGCTAAGCCTGTGGGTGTAAAAATGTCTAAAAAGATAATCTGACAAGTGATAACAAATCAGAGGTTGGTAAGTATGAGCATTAAATAGCGCTTTTGCATTTGTTGGTAGGTATTATGATATATTCCTTATTCTGTTGTTATGGCAAAATACTTAAATTTGACAAAAAAAGGGTAGCAATTTTGTGTTAATATTGGTTAAAGTCATAGGATACCCTAATGGACATCTTCTTTGAGTTTTTATTATTTAGCTTTGCTGCACCAATTTTGAGTAAGGCCTTTCGTATATCATATGTCATATATTTCGAGGTCGGTCTGTTGGGATCATCCTCAATTATTGTGGGAATCAGTGTTGGTATCCCTAATCAGGAAACTATGCAAGGCAAGGAAAGGAATCTTACCTTATGCCTATTTTCTTTTGAAAAATGATTTATAAATTTACATATTTGTATATCTGCATAAATATGTATTATAAATTTATTTAGTATTACCTTTGAATAATAATGAGACAGCAGTCTTGATCTAACCAAACAGACAGGTGCCAACTGGCTGCAGATTTTTTTTGGTGCAGATCTGGTCTTTTCTGTGTTCCTTTCTTCTAGATTGTTGCTTTCCAGTTTCTGAAAAGTATTGGTCCATTTTTATTCATCTACTCTCTTCTTCTTCTTCTTCTTTTTCAGTCTTTTATTTTTCTTAAATTAGTATCTCCAATCTCCATCTCCATCCCCATCCCCATCCACCCATCTTGTTTTGAACTTTTAACTTATATCTCATATTGCAACCCTGAAGCTTATTAGATTATAAAAATACTAAAACACCAGACTGCAATCCATCAGTTCAGAAATCATCTAAAATTCAATATGGATGGAAGTCTTTTTTAGAGATTAATTTATATAGAAACAAAAAAAAATGGGTTGTATTATATTCTCTTTCTTAATCCTTCAAGAATAATCATTCACGAATTGCAGTGTAAACTTAGCTCTTTGTTAGAAATAAAATACTTTTCCCTAATAATCAATTTGTATATCCCTCATTTTAAAATAAAATGTATTTTAATAAAAAAGATTATTTTTCCTCTTCTTCTTCATATGGAAACACATAAATCATACAAAATTCACGTAATTAATTCCCAAATTGAAAATAAAAAAATCTTTTTCTTCTTCTCTTTATGTCTTTTTGTTTGCACAGGATAGATTCTTCTCTTCACGCACTTCCTTCGCTGGCCATTCATTTTCTTTCCTTTTCCTTTTTTCTTTTCTTCATTTCCTTTCTCTTTGCCTTGTTGAAATCAAGAACACCTCTATCTCTCTCCTTCTTCAGCACACGTTTTCCCGTTCCACTGTTCCTTCATTTATTCATTCTAAAAATAGAAGATTTGGCTTTGTTCTTTTTTTTTTTTTTCATTATTTGTTGTCACGCTCACCATTTCAAGAGACTGCATGTTTTTGCTTCCATGGCTTCATGTACTAGGCCTCCACAAAAAAAATAGAGTATATTTTTCTATGGTTCTTTTTTAAAATAAAAAAATAAAAAGAATAAAAGCCAAATAGGTTCATTGTTTGAGTTTTCTTTGATGCTACAAAAGCTTTTGAGAGATCTAATCAAGGTTCTTTCTTCTCTTATTGGTTTCTTCTAACTCAAGGGAAGTACTTAAAAAGAACCAAAAGGGAACTCCTTTTTATTATAACATTTCTTTTTGGGAGGTCTTACAAGATCAAGAAAATACATGAAGATGGAGCCAATGAGGTCAAAGATGAAAGGGGTCGCAAATAAGAGTTCTTTTAATGGCAGAAGCAACAATATGAATGCTGAAGAGTTGGAGATTAGGCCAGGTGGAATGTTAGTGCAAAAGCGGGATTCTAATTCCAATAATCAGAATTATGTTCCAATTCCCACCATTAAAGTTAGGGTCAAATATGGTTCTTCAAGTCATCACATCTGTATAAGTTCTCAAGCAAGTTTTGGTAATTTAATTAGATTCTTTGTTTAGATTGTAATGCTAGTTTTAGGTTCTATGGTCTGTATTGATGAGATTTGGTGTTTCTGGGTTGCAGGGGAATTGAAGAAAATGTTAGTGGAACAAACTGGAATACACCATCAGGATCAGAAGCTGATATACAAAAAAAAAGAAAGAGATTCCAAGGCATTTTTAGATGTTGCAGGAGTTAAAGATGGATCTAAAATTATTTTGATCGAAGACATTACGAGCCGTGAGAGGCGGTGTCTTGAAATTCTTAAATCTGCCAAGATAGAGAAGGCTTCAAAGTTATTGCAGCAAATCACTTTAGAAGTTGAGAAACTCCGTGAAAAGGTAAGCCCTGTTTTCTTGAAAGAAAAAAAAAAATGATAATTGCCCATAGTAGGAATTGGACTAAAGCTTCTGACAAGGAGTTTCAATTTAACAGGTAGTGACATTGGAAAGAGGTGAGAAAGTTGCAGAGTTAGACATAGATAGTTTGATAGAAATCTTGATGAATAAATTAGTAGCATTGGATGGAATTGTAGTTGATGGCGACTTGAAGTTGCAGAAGGGATTGCAGGTAACTTATATTTGTTTTAAAAATCTTGAATTTGCCAATTTCTTGCATTTGTTTTATTTAGTTTCCATTCTCATTAAAATCTTATTCTGTCAAATCTTGAAGGAAAGGAGAGTTCAAAAGTACATTGAAACTCTTGACATGCTGAAGTTACAAAACTCCAAAACTAAAAGAAATGAGAGAAGTGGAATTACAGAAATCCCAGTTCAGCAACCAGAGAATTCAAATGAAAGAATACCAATCCCAGTGCCAATACCAATGCAGAAGCAGCCAATTCAACACAAGCAGAAGACTGCGACAATACAAAGGCCATTGAAGCAGCACCAGCAAGTTTTGAAGCATTCCGATTCATTCGTGATCACAACAAAATGGGAAACTTTTGATTAAGACTTGAATGATCAATTCAGCATCCTATAAAATCTACCCATTTCAATACTATATATAAACTGGATCGAGTACTTCCTGTTCAGTAAGTGATTTTACAATCATAGTTTTTCAATGTTCTGTTATATATCTAGTTCCTGTAGTGAATTCTTTTCTTGTGTTAGATTTAAAAGGGTTTTCTTCTTTTTCATTTTCTTTTTTAAGACCATTTTCTTGGAACATAAACCTTGCCCCAAGATGCAAAATGTGGATCTTTCTTTCTCTTTTTCTTTCTTTATATTTTTCTGGCAGGAATGGCTATTTGCAAACTGTATATACTAACAGAAGATAGTGGTTAGAAAAGAGGGGGAATTTGTTTATTATGATTTCATTTACTTTTCTTTTTTTCTTTATTTATGTGTAATCAGGATTTTGCAAATATAATTGTCAGGGAACTTTGCGGGTTTTTGGAATTCTATTAGAGGAATTTACTAGTTTGAACCAGCAACCACTGTTGACTCTGCATGTAGCTTGGGACCACTATCGCAGACCAACTCATCTTATGTTCATAGCCTATAATTCATTAGGTATTTAATGATGAAATAAATAATCTCTCTCTTTTGGTACCATTCCCAATCAATACAATGCCACTTTTTAATCATTTATTGCCTGTAATCACACTAGTATTATATATATATATATATTTTATGCAGTAGTCATACAGTGGAATAAGAACAAAGTATTTCTGAGTTGCATAATAAGGATTCCTTCTTCCTACTCTAGATGTATATATTAAAAAGAGAAAATAAGATAGCAGGATAGTCATTTCAAAATGATTAAAAAAGAATAAGAACAATAATAATAATCACAGGAAAATGATAGAATGGTTGGTTTGACTTCTGAGGTATATACATATATATATATATAGTGGTTAGTGGTCAATCATTTGATATTTGGCCGTATCATTTGATATATATATATATATGCTCATAGTTTTGTCATATTGCACAATCATGGAATTGATGGATATAAATCTGATACAAAATATATATGCTTTAAAAACAACAAATTTAAGTTGTGCCCATTTAAAGAAATTAATTAAATTGCGCCGACAGTGTTGTTAGTTTACTGTTTAAGGATTTTAGGTCAAGCTGAGTAGCTGGGGTGTGTTTGTGTTTGTGTTGGCTGCTAAAAGACAGTCATACTTGTATAGAATTTTCAACTCTTAGATTTTGCATTGCATACAACTGAAGGAAGGAAGATATGCAATTATGTTTAGTGATTAGTATGCGTAAAAGCTTTAATGAAACACTTGAATCCTAATAGTAATAATAAACACAATAATTGTCCTTTCTAATGCCATCCAGTTGTGTTTTAATATGCCTTAACGTGGTGTGTTTGGGAAAGCACCAAACAGTTCTTTTGTCCATTTTTGTTTCTTCATATCATTTCCAAGCTTTTCTTCTTTAATTATGTCCGTAACTAGAACGTGCATGGTTTTTATTTAGGCCTAATAATTCAAAAATAATTCTTTAATGCTGCACCCTTTTTTTTTTTTTTTTTTTATAATCATTTTCATATTTATCTTTTCCTTAAAAAACATATCAACTTGTACTTCAAAGTATCAAATTCAAAAACTTTGAGTGGATCTAAATTTGTTACTCTTTTAGCTTTATTCATTCAGTGAAAATTTACATAATATGACTGTGTAATGTATTTGTTACTATAAATACTTTTATTGTCACCAAAATTATTATTGCAAAAAATATATATCATCTAAACGTGAATTTTAAATTAATTACTGAGTTGACTGTTTTAAAATAATGTATGACAATAATTTTAAATTTTGTGACAACTAATTATAAAATTGTCGCAAAACATATTATTAAATATTTACTATGCCTCCCTTTTCTTGGTCGCTAAAAATTTTGTTAGAGACAAGTTAAAGTTTTTGTAGAAAAATCATTTAAATTAAGAAATTTTTTTGTCCAAATCGATAGATGATTGACACATATTAATTTTAAATAATAAAATATATATCAATTATTAAAACACTCATAATATGTGTCAAATCTCCTATTTGTTGTTATTAGAATTTTTCAGTTTAACCATGATTTATTTTGTATTAAATGATAAATTATTGATCATTACTTTTTGGGTGAAAATGCAAGAGTGTGATAGTTACTGTGATTTTTAATACCTCTATCTATTTATTTAAAAAAAAATTATAAAATTTATATGAAATATTTTAATATTTAACTTTTATATAAAATTACATACTAAAATATTTTTATATAAATCTTTTAAAAAATAATTTTTTTTATGTAAATTAATCTAAAATTTTATTCAATAAATACATAAAGGTATTAAAAGACACTATAAACTAGTGGACTCTAGAATTGGCCTATTTTCTATTACAAGAAAAATAATTGTGAATAATAAATTAAAACAATTGTGTGAACTATTTAGTGACTGTCACAAGTTTCCAAAGTCATTGCAACAAATCAATTTATAGATTATGAATTAACCAATGATATTTTTCTTTTTATCATTAAAAACGAAATTTTAGTATTTGTGAAATTTGAATTTTAATACCATTCGTATAACTAATCAACTTTTTTAGAAATATAAAAGCATGGCAGAAGGAATACTAGAGACGGGTGTTAGAGACATGGGCAATGCATAATTGAAAAGGGAAATGAAAGGAAAAGTAGATGGGTTGGTTCATGGTTGCTTGATTTGGCATATCCAGAACAAGTTGAGTGGATTGCATCATCATTGGAAAAAAATTGTACAAGTCAGAGAAACCATGAGGAGAATGAAAATTACAAAGAAAGAAAGAAGGCAAGTTTTGTTTTTAAAAATAAACTGATAGGAATTTTGCATGTGATGGGTAAAGGTAAGTTTGCAAGATGAAGGTTCTCAAACACATATATATGACAGATACTTCTGGTTCATTAGCTTTGGAGTAAAGAAACAAGTATTGGGATCCTGCTCTTTCCTTCCTTCCTTCCTTTCTTTCTTTGAATTCTTTTCCTTCCTGGCAAATCCATTTGATTTGATAGCTTGCAGTTTTTCTCTCTTTACTTTGTCATTTTTCTCATGGTTGGAAGCAAAGATTTGCTTTTCCCATCTCTTATATAGAAAATGGACCCATTCTATGGGTTTCACTACAAATGAGAATATTTAGTAATAATCCAAGAAAGTTGCTGCTTTTCCTTTACTCGAAAAAGCTGATCAAATTAAATTATGATGTTGATATGATTAGATTCTGAGTTGGGTATAATTAACATTTTAGATTTTTTTATATCTAATTTAAATTTCGTATAAACTTCTCTTTATTATGTTCCATAGTGCATATTATATGTATATATATTGTAACACATAATGGAAGCCGGCGTTAAGAATCTTAAACCTAATCAGTTCCATCATATTCCTTTTAGCTTTCAAGCAACATTATTGTACAGTTAGCGAGAGAGGGTACTCCAATTTCTTATTTATAAAACTTTGATCCTTTTAAAAAGTATTTCGAAATTTTGTTTATGAATGCATTAGGCCAACATGGAAGAATTGCTCTTAAGACCTGCAGAAGAGAAGATAGTTAGATATGAATATATAAAAGAGAAAATAATAGAGAATTGAGTTCGGAATGCCTTTACTGAATATTAATAATATATATATTATTGTTGATTAGACCCGTTCGAACTTCAGACCAGATCTGGTTTGAGCCGAGCTTAATTGAGCATGAAGTTTTTAAATTTAGGCCTAATTCTGGCTTGACCCGACTATGTAAGTCTACACTTTTTATTAAGTCGGGCCCGTCATAAAAATAAATAATATTTTTTTGTATAATTTTCAGGCTAGATCAACTTTGTTGGATAGATGTCAAAGAAATAATAATTCTAAACCCGTCAAAAAATAAACAGACTTTTGCGAGTTTAGATTTGAACGGATTTAATATAAAAAATATATAAATATGTAAATTTGAAGAATTTTTAGCAGGCTTAGATGGGTTAGGCGGGTATCCAAACCCTGTATAATGATTTTGAATGTTAACCCTAAAAAAACACTTAGAAGAAACTAATGAAAATTTAGATTTAATTTTGAGCTAAAGAAAGAATTGCATTTGATCTTGATTATCTAATAGAACCCTGTTGGTAGAAACCTACACTGAAACTTGAGAAATGATATAAATATTGGATTTTATCTTTTCTCATTTATTTGTTTATATACTTTAATTTGTGCTTGCATTTTATTTCAAAAAAAAAAAAAATTTGTGCTTGCATTTGAATATCCGATCGATTGATTAAATTCTTGTTTATCATTTCAGCTGGATCATTTTTCATAACCAAGCATTTTTGAGATATCGATTTCAAAATTGGAAGTATTATCAAATAAGGAATTCCCTCTTGATTACCAGAACAACAATGTGAAAATAATGAAGATATGCAGCTTAACACGAAATCTCCTCTTGCTTTTGGGCACAGGGGATATGCTCTTTTAGAGCGAGTGTAAGAAGATGACTATCAGCTTATTAGCCATCAAATAAATAAAAGAATTAATAATTTTTTATTAAACAAAATAATATTATCCACAAACTCAAAAATTGGAAAAAAAATAAAAATAAAAACTTTTTTAACTGCCAATTCCTAACACTTGCAAAATACACCATTAACCTATTTCTTTTCCACAAACTTAGGTTCATTTTATTCCATCTCTAAACCCACTACTCATTTAATAAGATTACTGCAGCATTTGAAACTTTCATTTTCTAAGTCTCACAATTATGGCTTTCCAATTGTTGAGAAAACAAAACAATGACTTTCAATGGCAACCTGCACTAGTTTTTCTCCAAAAACAAGCTGCCAACACCTACATTTCTATAACTAATTCTCACAGTTTTCAGTTTTGGCTTCCCATGATATCTTTATTATCCTATTCTGTTTTAGCTCCCAACACCCGTTTTTCCAATTCCAATTATCAAAATGCAACTGATTAAATTTAGGACTAATGGCAATGAAATAACAAAGACAATCAATGAAATCTAAATGATATTGTAGAGATAAAGATAAGAAAACGTATTGAATTTTATATTTTCTTAAAAACATTTTCTTTAAAAGTACTTCTTAAACAGAAATTTTATTAATTGTAAATGAATACAATATAAAGATGGTACAGACTTAACATTTAATCTTTCACTCCCTAGCTTACCAGGTTGATGCATTGTTGGATTTAACCTTCTAAAGCCTATGACCTTATTTTAAAGACTACTAAAACTCCTGGAAATTATATATGAAATATAGCGTACTATTTCTTGGAAATTAGACCCACATCACATTCTTATATGTTTTCATGGGGAAAGTCACATTCTGAAGCTCTGAAATGAGAGATACATATGGAACCATTTCCATCCTAATACGTGTCATGTTCCATGATAGAGTGATGCAGATGAAAAATGGAGATATGTACATTCGTGAGCCACCTTAATTATATGATAATGGCATAGGTCCAATGAACAGCTCACATCATATGGGACCAGACAAGGAGGAAGGCAATCACCGCTATCAGGATTATGGAAGACTTCATGCTATATAAGACAATTGAGTACCAGTATAATGTTTGCTTTGTAATTAGTGAAATTGGACTCAGTTGTCATGCAAAACAATTTTGATGATGTTTCCATACTAAAACTTGTCCACTTTCTGTTTGGGGAAAAGAGAAAACCTCTGTTGCACCTGTGTCTCAGGTAAAGAAGATATCATATAAACTAATCTGTCCATACCAGTTTCCATATATTTTCTCAGGATCTTTATCGCAAGTTGATTCATAATATGTCATTATTATTGTTTTTTTTTTTTTAAATATTAAGAAGATGAAACAATAAACCAAAAATTTAACTTTTAATGGCAAAAATAACATATGGGCTCACCTAAAACAATTCAGAAAATAAAAAGATTTGACGTAGGGTACTGTTATAGTTCAAGTCAAATGGGTTTGATTCATTTGGGTCCAATTCTTGCTCATGTCTTTTTGGGGGTGAATTTGGCCCAACTAATAAATCAGTCAGTACTGAGCAGTGTTATACTCAAATAGCCTTGGGCCCTTTTTCAAGGCGACAAATTAGAAGCCTCCTTTTTAAATTCGAAGACGAAAACGTATTGCAAAGGCTTAAGCTGAATGGTATGTACATTATGTCTAATCTAAATTTTTTGTTATTAGAAAGTGCAAGTACATTAACGAAGTTATTCATCTTCCATATTTGTCTAACCAAGTCTAAGTCTATCATAGTCTTAAACCAATCATATAATCTATGCAAGTTAAATAAATATTTTATTTTCATTCACACGCTTAATTTGACAGTAAATACATATCTTAACTTAATTTTTTTTTCTCTCATTTATAACCGAAAAAACAAACAGTTCTTCACTAAAATTTGTCTTCACAACTTGTGTTGGAAACATGTAAACAATCATTAACCACAAATTGCATGAGACTTTATTTGATAAATTTAGATAGGCTGTGTTGATAAGAATGAAAATCAAACTTTTGGATCATTCTACCTTCAGTGGGAATTCTTGTTCAAGTAAAAAACCTTTTAAATATGCATTTGGACCATAATTGCATCACCTAATCAAATATCGAGAGTAGTTAACGTTTGATGAACAACCTGAAATACGTATGTTAAGTTGTTTTCTATGGAGCCAGCAGTGCAATTTTAAATTACGTTTTCTACTTAAACATCGCACACTGCCCTCTGCACAAAAATGTGTCCTTTGCCAAGTGCTATGTATTATACGATTGGAGTTTGCCAAATTGGAATTGGCTTTCCTTTTCTTTATTGGCTTTTTAATCATTTGGATTCCAAACTTTCATTTCAATTCTACAACGGGAAAACTCTCAACTTAAAACGGAATTGATTATTATTATTATTATTATTATTACTTTTTGTTTCCATTCTTTTATCTTGTTGGTTGCCCACTTGTGAATGATTATTAATAAAGAGTATTCAAATTATCTTTTTCAAAAAAAAAATAAAGAAGAAGAAAGAAAGAAAGTTTCATGCATGTGATCCCTTGTTGAAAAAATGGACATGGAAGAAAATGCAGTTTAAGACAATGTTCTTAATTGTACTGCAAAGATTCTACAAAATGTTTATCCATATAAATGCTTTTTTAATTTGTTTCCAATAGACACCTTTTCTTTTTATTGAATAAATTTCCTACTCAGTCTTCTTTTAATAAATTCAGACAATTGAATCGAATACAACCTGTGAAAGTAGATTTGTAATATTATAACATCACATCACATTACAAACTGCAGCCATCATAGCAATTGCTGTTCAAAGATTTTGGACATTTTTTTTATTTAAATGTCGAATTTTAAACATTTTAATGATCTATAAACGAATATCTTGAGGTTGGAATTCATTATAAAGCCAAATATAGTGGCCTAAAATTGAATGATTGTTCCAAAGTCATATATTTGCTTTGTAGTGTGAATTTAAGTAGATTAATCCTAGTCGGTGAGTAACTTCCAAAAATTGATGATTTGATAACCTTAAAATTATAGAATTATCAGCTATCTAATCTTTAAAAGGTGTGGACAATGTACCTGGTACCATCTAATTCCACTGTTTTCATGAAATGTGCACGTGGAAAGTTCAAGTCCTGTACTCTTTTCATAGTCAATTCACAAATCTCATTACTGATAACACAATCTATAGTGGCGGAGTCAAGGGGCCAATAGCGGCTAACCCTATGAAACATTTCAGTAATATATATGAGTTTTAATATTTGTCCCTTTCAAGTTTCTCTATTAACATTCTCTCACTTGGACACTTTCTTCTTCCTACACCAATGATTAAATATAATTCTCTAATAATAAGATAGAATGTAGCTGTAAAAAGAATGCCCATATATTGAAATTTCTAAGTGAATTAGCTTTTTTAATATATATACTTTGAGACAAATAAATGGTTTTCCCTTTACTGAAATTTCTAGATCTGTCTCTACACATTAAGGGTTTTAAAGGGCTATAATAGAAGATCGCAATTATTTACATAATTCAAGAGTATGATATATCTCACCATTCCATTAAAAACAATATGGTCTGAAAAATGTATAACATGCCTGTATTAACAAAATGAAGATTCGTATGAATTATTTTTATTTACTTTTTTTCTTTCAGAACCTAATGTCAGTTGCATTTTAGTTAATTTTGTGGCCTGTCTCAGCTAATATACTTCTTTTAATCTTAAATGAATTCAAAGTGGATTACCAAATTTAGTAATATATAGATAAAATTTGTAATACCTGGAATTTTTATTTAATAATGTTAATATTAATAACAATTAATAAATGAGTTCTTATTTAAATTAATTTTAGCTTTATTTTTATTTGGTTTAATTAGAATGATTTAAACACAATTTTAAAAATTTAATATTAGATAAATAAAGGAGTTATTTCTATACCCAATTAGTTTGATTCTTTTTAAGGAGTTAATTATTTGAGAAATAAATTATATTTTGGGTTATTCAAATTTTTTCCAAATGTATATATATATTAGAAATTTATTTTAGGATAAGGATTAAAATTTTATTATTATGGGGTTTTAATGGAAATTTGTATGTTTGGTATTTTTGTAAATAAATGTGTCGGCAGGGGTATTTATGTAATTGTGTATTTTTCAATAATTCTATTTGGCCCAAATTAATTAGCTAGGGGTTTAATTGAAAAGCTAAAGGAAAGTTTAGGGGTTAAATTAAAATTTTACTGGATAAAATTGTAAGTAATTAAAAGAGTTGAGGGACCAAATTGTAATAAGGAAAAGTTCAGGGGTCAAATGTCGATATTAAAAGGAAAGGAATCAGGGAAGAAGAGAAAGGAAGAGAAGAGAGATGTTGGGAGAGAGAGATGCGCGGGGAAGAAGAGAATCGGGAGGTCACCGGGCGTGGCTTAAAAGCACTCAGTGGCTTCCGGAGGTCGTTCCAACCATTTTCAGCGGCCTTTTCAGCCGATCTCAGTGGTGATCGGCTCCCCTTGGAGAGAGCTACCTTTTGGCGGTGGCGGTGTAGGTTTTGGTGGCCGGAAGAGGGAGTTCCGGCGAAGTAGGTGGCAGCCATATTTTTTTGCTTTTCCGGCGAGCTCCGGCTGAGGATGGATGATTGGAGGACGTATCCCGACTCTCCTCAGCTCAAGCTTCGCAATGGCACTGGTTTCGTGGCGATCGAGCTTCATTTGTAAATCGACAGCCGAGAACGTCCGCAAATCTCTTCGGATGATCGGGAGTCGAATCGGAAAATCGGAAGCGGGGATCGTCATCAGCGCGTCGTTTTGAGTCCGATGGTGTGTTCGGATCGTCGATCGAACTTCGGCGGCTGGAAACGAGTCGACCGAGCGATCAAGCGTCTCGGTAATTTTCTCTGGTCCGTTAATTTTGGAATTCTTGGTTTAATTATGTGTCTATTGAACTGTGTTGAGTATTAGATAATATTTATGAGTCAAAAATAATAGTTTGTCGGACTGTCTGCCATAGTCATGATTTTTGTGTTGTGTGGCGGAGTCGGGAAATTAGTGAAATCTTGGGGACCCGACTCCCGTTGTATTAAATTGCTAGATATTTGAAGTGTTTTTCTGGCAGGTTCTGGACCCGTTTTACTCGGGACAAATGTCCGTAAATTATTTAAGGAGCATATATTAAAATAAGTTGAATCTATTCTATTATATTGAATAAACACTCATAGTAAAGAAATTGAAATTATAATATATGTTGAATAAATTTAAATATTGATTACAAGATATGAAACACATACCTAACATAACATATATCTTTTATTGTACATTTATAAGAAAAGATTTTTATAAATATATATGAAATAAATTATAATCTATTCTATTGATATCTTTTATTGATATTTATGAGTCAAAAATAATAGTTTGTCGGACTGCCTGTCATAGTCATGATTTTTTGTGTTGTGTGGCTGAATTTCCGGCAGATCCCTCGAGTCTAATTTAGTTTTAGGCAATCCATTTTAGGAGGCTAAGTTTGGAAAAATTTAAGAATGTCTATTAATTGAGTATTTTTCGTGACTAGATAATCCAGCCTTCTCGCCAGCTCCACCCGAGGTGTAGGAGCTGACTGCGGAACGCCTTAGATCTGTAAGTTAAAATCACATAATCTCTACACTATTGCCAAGCCTAATTTGATATGCTACCTTAAAATTCATATTTAATATGACTATTAGTATCGCAATATAAATAATTTCATTTAATTATTATTTACTGAGATTAATTTTAATATTGTTACTCGTAATAGGATATCACTATTTTGATACTTAATGTTATATTCACACAATTGTTATTATTATTTCTCCACATAAATTGCATGCTTCTTCTAAATTCAAATTTTTTATTTTGATATGCGTTTAATAATTTTGCTAGACCATGATTATTATTATATTTGTTGAATGTGATTTGGAATGAGGCTTTAGTAGAATATGCCACTTGATGGGTTGCATCAGGACCGCGTGCGCACCGGTAATGATCAAAGATAGGTAACAAATTTATTAAGGATTTGTTTGCCCTGATCGAGCATTGCTCTCTGGGCTGAGTTCAGTTGATTGCCGGAGTTAAGGTCCTTGATTGAGCAATGCTCTCTGGGCGCCGGCTTAGTTGGAATTCAAGTGTTCAGGCTGGAGGTAAGGACCCTGATCGAGCTTGCTCTCTGAGCGCCAGACCTATTGAATTCAAGTGTTCAGGCTGGAGGTAAAATAAATATCTATTTTATTTTTAAAATTATGGTATTGATTATAATATGATTCGCATTTGATGTATATGGTTTGTTATACTGATTGTAATAATTATTATTTCTTTGTGAAGACTGCAATAGTCACAAGATTATTGATTTTAACTCACTTTCGAGACTGACAGTCTCAATTTACTATTTTTTTCATATTCGTGACTGTTAGTCTTTCTGCGACTCTTATTCAGTAACCCGACTCCTTCATCATCGGGTGGTGTATTTGGTTTGGTATGTTAATTTGTAAAATCTTAGATTCTCCGCAGTAGTAATAGTAGATGTATCAGTTGTAAATTTTCTGAGTTTCGGGTCTCGCCAAATTCTTCTAGCATACTGAATTAATTGTGTAAAATTTAATAGTTCCGATAAATTGTGGCATTAATAACATTAATTGAGATGAGATTTGTTTAAGTCAGTGAGTGTCATGCTTACTACGGGATTCGGTGGCCTTACGCCTACCCATTCCCTAGTGCCGGTCACGGGCCCACAGACGGGTCCTGACAAAATTTCTCTATAGTCATACTCTTGGGACTAAGTAAAATTTATGATTATGAAAAAGTTATAACTTAATGAGGGTTTGAGTACTAAAATTATTCTTTGGATTTAATACTTAATTTTGTTAACAAAATGATAAAATCAGACATAAAATATGTAAATGTCTTGTCACATTATACTAATATGATTTATGAGATAAAATAATACTATATTAAGATAAAACATAGCATAATATATATTTTTTAAAGTTATATATATAAATATTATTATATATAGAAATATTTTATTAAGTCGAAATTTAAAAAAATTTATGACTTATTACAATATATAGTAACTGGGCTAAATTGAAACTGTAATTTTTTATTATTATATATAGGTTATTTTTATATAGATTATAACCATAAAAATATTTTACTATATTAAAAAAACTAATATTGTAAGTTAACAATAAGGATAGAATTCCTGATGGTAGAGCACTGAAAGCAAACTAAAATAATTGACATACTTCTTTGTTAATTAGTTGTTTTTTGTTGGTGAAGTGATATCAGGGGATTGATTCTTTGTTAGGGTCCTCCATTTGAACGTAGCATGGGAAGTACTTTTATTAACAAGTGAAGGTAAAAAAGGAAAAATAGGAAGAATGATTATGCTTCCTGATTATTGTTGCTGCATGTAGAAGAAAATGTATTTTATAGTACTAATTTATATAATATTAAAATTAATAGATAAATATTATAATAATAATTTTTATATTATTATACTAGTAAAATTAAAAATAGATATATATATATATATATATTTAAAATAGTTAATTTACTATTATTTTTAAAATATTACAAATTAATAATATAAAATATTTATTAAATTATACTTATAAATTTAATTTCATAATCAAAATAATAATAACAGTTATGCAGCATACAATTTATAAATTATAAATTTGAATCCAACTATTATTAATATACTATACTTGAATTGTTAACTCACTTCGCTAGTAAATATTTTAATATTTTGATACTTCCACAAAATAGTATCTGTAATCTTATTTTCGTGTCCTATCGGTATCAAGGATTCTAACAATGCTGAATTTGCAAAGCATTTGAGCTCACCGTCGAAAATTGTAATCTTTCCATCTAATAATATTTGTGTGGAATCATATTCAAAATTTACTGTTTAGTTGGGTCAATGGTGAGTGTGATGCAGCCACTTGGAGATAGTGGGATATTTTGTTCAAAATTAGGTCCCTTAAACAACAATTACAATATTCCTCTGTGTTTCATACTCTCAGAGAAACTAATCATACTACTGATATCATGGCAAAAAAATGCTCTATCAAGAAATGTGGACCTTATTGCTATTATGACATCTTATTATGGCTGATTATTTATAGTCAGATGTTGGCTATTTTGCCTTCTTATATAGGTTCTTTCTTGTTGTGCCCACAATTTTTGAGTTATCTTCCTTTAATCAATACCATAAGCTGAAGTTTGGAATCTATTATTTGAAGAAATGAGACTTGTTATTAGTAAATTTAAAAATTTTAATTATTTTATTTTACATAATCTGAATTTTATCGGACGATGCTCCCAAATCTATTTTAATATTTTTTATTTTTATCTAGAAAACTATGATCAATTATTTTAATAATATCTTATTCAGTTAATTTTATGACTTTAAAATTATTTTATTTATATTATTTAATATATCTTTGGAATTTCTTCATTTATATTTAAGTTGCTTTAAAATCTATTCGGGTGTAATAAAAATAGCCTATCGGCTAAGGATACTTATAACTCAAATGTAGATGTTGCTATGGTAATTTTAGTAGTAAAAATATATATTTCTTTATAGACGAAAAATCTCTAATCTTATTTAATGGCGTTTCGAGATGGACATTAAAATATAAAAGGCCGTTTGAAATATTATTTATCCAACGTAAAAATGAGCTAAATCATGTCGTAGTAACCAATGTTTCAACACTAATACAATTGAAATCATTATCTTGTATGATTAAATTTGCCCTTGCATTTTGGATGTCCTAAGAATTGGGCTATTATTGATTTCGAGACAATTCAAATTATTTAAAAACCGCATAATTTGAATTGTTTCAGGCATAATTAGTTAAGAAAATCAAATCATTGGTGGATTGGATCATAATTTCATTAACGTTCATCAAAATTAAACTTGTTTGACAAAATGAAGAGTTGAATTATTGCATTATACGTATGTTGTCAACTTATTCCTTTTTTTAATAACAAATAAACTAATTTAATATTTATTTTGAGGGGTTTGAAAATTGCAGAATTGAAAATCAATTTTAATATCAATTTTAAAATGAAGAGTTGAAAATCAATTTTAATATTGCAAATATTTTGCAATAAATAAAAGGAAATGATTTGTAGGATTGACATTTGAGTTTAGGGCAAGTATATATATTTTAAGAATATATGAATTTTTATAACTATTTTATATTATTTTAGTAAATTTTATTTTAATCGGTAAACTATAACTTCAGGTTACTATTTTTTTTTTAAATATATATATATAAATTCTCATTATTTTATTAGTGGCTTAAAATAAAAATATAATTATTTTATTTTAAAACAAAACAATTATAGAATTCTCTTTCTATTTTTTTTTATATAAATTATATCTTCTTTTGAAAATTAAAAAATATTCTTAAAATGCTACTTATTTCTTGTCTAATATAATTTTTTTATCAAATTAGATTAGGTTATTTATTTTTCTCGGGCTACTTTGAAAGGCGACTACATATATGCTTTTTCCTATATATATATTATTTTTACATATTATTCTTAGTCGTCCCACACAATTCACATTGCTCTAAAATTTAACTTTAACCAATTTTAATTTTGTCTTCTAGTTAAATAGATAGTCTAACTATAGATTTGATTTTGATATTATATAATATTGATTTGTTTTTTTTTTTTTCTTTTTCTAAATACACTATTTTGATTTTTGCCGGCAGAGATTGCTGCCTTGTCTATATGTTTAGAAATTTAGTACATAATCCACTTATGCTGATGACCACCGCCACCGGCTCTTCATGTCGACTCGCTCTGTTTGGAATCTTTAGAAGTCTATTTTTAAGGCCGTTATTTATGATATAACCATTGGTGGTTAAGGTGATAATATATGAACGTACACTGGTCAACTTAATTTTATGTTTTGTGTTTGGAAACAAAGGAAGAACCCATCTAGGTTAAGTGTATTAAGAATTGTCAAAGGCTACAATATCTTTACTTAAGGAGCAGAATGTGACCTTTCAAAACTTTCAGTTGCAATCCTGAGAAATACTGTATCTGTTCAACAATTTGAATGAAACAGATCGAGTTCCTTTTTTTCAACCTCACTGTTACTTTTTAATGTTCCTGTTTGATTCGTTACATAAAAAGAACAAAGAAAGTTTTTGAGAGAGATTAAGCGAACTGCTGATGAATTTTAATTTACTTCCCTCTTTTATTTATTTATTTTTTAGTTTATTTCTAATCCCCAAAATGCTAATAATCAAAGATGGATGAATCAATTTATCTTTTTAACTCGACAAATTAAAAAAAAAAAAAAGTATTATCTTTAATCGTTTATCTTCAGAATTTAAATTTTGAATTTAATTCTTGTACTTTCTCTTTCCTTCAACTTTACTCTATTTTTGAGAGAAAATATTTGAGGGATTATGTAATTTATTTTTCCTGTTTTCAATTTCCATTTATTGTCATATATATAAATTTTCATTGTCTTCGTTTCCAAACAACATTAGCCTCGTAGAAAACGAAAATAAACGGACACTAGTCAACTCGGTGGATGTTTTACGTACGCTAGACAGCTCAATTGATGTTTTGTGTCTGGAAACAACGGAACACCATCTAGGTTAAGTGTATTAACAATTATATTCAAAACCCATTATAATTCTTTTTGTTGAAAATAAGGGAAAAACATCATCACAATATATAATGTTAGAGATCCCTAATTATCAACTGTTAACTAAATAGTTTATTTCAATTAATTTGGTATTTGATTAAATTCTACACTCATTTATTTATTTAACTTTCATCTTAATTAAATTAATTCAAATTCTATATAATAATTCTACACTTAACATTTATATCTATTTAATAACATTATGACAATTAATTTATCAAGGAAATCCAAGTTCACAACTCTTAATTAAAGCATTAACATTTTGTGACCTGCGGTTATTTTATGTCAATTCAATATCTTGACGTATCCTGTAGTGGCACGTGGTTTAACATTATTGATGACTCGGTTGTTTCATAATTAGTTATTTAAAATATAGTAATCTCGCTATTTTAGCCACCTTAGGTTTTAAGATTAGTCAAATCTAAGAACTGGCAGAAAAATAAATTTAAAATATAAGAAATTAGCCTAATCATATACCGAAAACTCTTAGATATGAGCCAACGTCAGCTGGTTGTCATCATGCTACACCTTCATTGCCACATACTCATTTAATCTCAAAGGACTATTGCCAAATTACATTTATATTTGTTTATAAAGTAATTTGATTAAAATATATAAATATTATGAAATTTATTTTTAAATTTAAACTTTATCTATTTTAAAATCTAAAGAAACAGTTAGAATTTTTAATATATATCAACCAAATGTAGTGTTAATGTGTTTTTTTATTACTATTAAAATAATCATATATTTTCTTAATTTGGATGGTTAAATTCGTACTATGCTTCAACTTTTCAAACAACTAACTTCTCTTTCTATAATTTATTTATCATTTCCAAGAATTAAAAGAGGAAAAGGGAAATGAGTTGACAATGCACTGAAACAAATATATATATGAAGAAAAAGGGAATAGAAAAATGAAGTTGGAAAGAGGGAAATGAGTTGATAGAATTGTAGTTTCCAAGTAGAGCTAGAAGTTGTAATTGATGACAAAAGCCAATAAGTAAGTGAAATGGTAGAGTAAGGTGAGCATATATATAGAAGCCAAATTCGGGTATATATACAACACTTATATCCCATGCGTTAGTTACTTAGATATTTGGGGAGGAAAATCTACACACACACACATATATATATATATATATATATATATTGGCTTTAATATTCTAAATGGAATGAAAGTTATGAATATAAATATATACAACGTGGATAAAAATATTAATATAAATAGATAGATATTTGATAGAAAGAATTTTTGGCGAGAATATATAGAAAATATTGGAAAGAGCAAAGAAAAAAAGGCTAATGTTCTTTCTGCAAAAAGTTAGTAGATCGTAAAGAAATGGTAACCAGTTGTAATATAATGATATCTTTTTTAAAATAAAAAAAAATCAGTTTAAATGAACATTTTATTTGAATTAAATACAGTCATTAATACAATTTTTTTATTCACATAAGGATATAGTAGCGGTTTTGATAGTGAATGACTGGTTTAAAGTATTTTTTTTAGTTTTTTTTAATAATCACTAAGTTATTAAAAAAATTATAAGTTTTTATTAATTAAACCATATGTTTTTTGTTTGAATTCTTATTTACATACCAAGTAAATTTTACTTTTGTGATAAATGTGGGAAAAATGATTAATATTGCTACGTAGATCTCCTATGTGAATAAAGAAATTATATTATCCTCTTTTAACTATTATCTTTTCAAATATAATCAATAAATCATAAAAAAGCTTAAAGCAATTCAAATACAAATAATTCAATATAAGGTTAATATTGAAGAATATATAAAATAACGTAAAACCTTGTGCATAACCACATAATTTAATAATGCACAAATAAATTCTACTAGTCCTCATATTACAATATGCATTTTTATTTTTTATTTATAATTATAAACTTAAAAATATAAAAAATAAATTTTATATTAAATATATAAAATTTATAGATAATTAAAATTTTAAAAATTTCAAAAAAATAAATAATTGATAAGAGAGAGTATTAATTAACTATCAACTATCCAGCATGCCCTGTTAGTGATAACGAACAGCCTCGTTGAACATGCCCTTCGACTATCTCTATGTTTACAGGATGTACGAGGGGAAAGAAGAAAAGGTCAGGTTGAATGGGTCAGTCCAGCCGTGACCCGATCCAGAAGGTAGCTCGGTGTGAGAGATGGTCACGTACGGCGTCGGCAGTCGCAAAGGTCATAAAGGCTGACCAGTCAAATACGTAGGCGTTACGCGCCTTATGCAGGTGAAGTTCACAAGCTGGATACTTCTTCAATTGGTCACATATGCCAAGCAAGCCAAAGTCCTAAACTACTTTCCTCAAATGCATTACCATCCAAACAAAAAGACAAAAGAATAACATCATGATTCCACAGAAGTTTGTTATACACCAAGGAAATCTATGTTCCAATTTTTCTTTCCATAAGAAACAATGGATCAAACAAAGGCACTACTTCTCTAATATTCAATCAAATTCTATCTTTTTTACAAGTAAACGAAAAAAATTAATAAAATTAATAACATATATTCTTATGAAAATTAAATGAATATATCAATCAAATATCTATTATAAAAAAAAAAAATTACCATCGCATTCGTACTCAACTAAACTAATAAATTGTTATCTCTTAATGAATTGGACAATCGTTCCGTCTCGAGCTTTAGTATCTCATCCTCCTCTTCAATGTCATGATCATCGCTACCCACATTTTCTACATTTCCTGTGAGTTGTCTAGCCCTACGGGCTTGCAATTCCCAATCGGTGCGAGTCAAAACGAACAACATGGTCACAACACATGAGCCTTGGGCGGCTAAGAGACCAAGCCAGAGACCTTTAAAATCAAAGCCAGCATAGAAACTTAAGAAAACAGCAACAGGCATACCCACAAGGTAAAAGCATGCCAAATTAATATTTGCACCGGTCTTAGGCGTAGCAGTTCCCCGCAAAACACCACAACCAGTTGTTTGTGGGCAATTTCCAAGCTCACAAAGACCAATTATAGGCAAAACCATTGATGTCAATGCAATGATCTCTGCATCTTCTGTAAACATACACGACCAAACATTCCTCACCATAACCGCGAAAAACAATGCGGAAAATCCCAAAAAGAAGCTTGAAGAGAGACAAACAATAGCAGCAAATTTTGCCTTTAGAGGATTACTGGCACCCAATTCATTACCAACTCTTGTCGACACACTAAAACTCAAAGAAGATGGGAAAATGTATATCAAAGCAGTGGTTTGAATCAAGATTCCCATCGAAGCAACCGTAGCTCTTGGATTCAACAACAACCCACATAATAATATCATAATCTCATACCACCACCATTCAAGACAAACAGAAATGCAACTTGGAATTGCTAAATTCAGTAAAGATTTCCATCCTTTAAAGCACTCTGAAGAAATCCCACTCCATGTTTTCTTGTAAACACCGGAGAACAGAACATAAATGATCAATGAAGCTACAAGATTGAAGTTAGTCCAAATCCCACTTAAGGCAACGCCTTTAATTCCAAGATTAAGAACAGAAACAAGAAAATAGTTAATGGGTATATGTAGAAGAATAGAAAGAGCTGCACAAAATGTCAGAGGCAGAGTTATGGATTGAGTTCTAAGGTATATACGCAAAGGATGCAGAAGTGATTGCAAGATAAGGTCAGGAAGTGAATAAAGAATGTAGGATTGCGCTTCTGTAGCTATATCATCTTCTTGGCCACAAAAGATAAGGATCTTTTTCATGTTGAACCATAAAAAAGCTATGGGAAATGAAATCAAGAAAAGCAACAGAATGGTTCTTTGTAAAGTTAGGCCAATAAGCTTATATCTTTTAGCACCAAAAGCTTGGCCGCAGATGGGTTCCATTCCCATGGCAAGACCGGAGAGAATAGAGTAACCGGTGATGTTGGCAAACCCGATTGCTAAAGAGCCACCGGCTAAGGCGAGCTCGCCAAGACGGCCAAGAAAGAGCATGGAAATCATGGAGCGAGAGTAGAGTAAGAGCCCAGTTAATATCATTGGAAAAGCAATATTGGCTATGCATTTGGCTTCTTTGATTGCTAAAGAAAGATGGTTATTTTGAGGATTAGTGTTTTGTGGTTGAGATAATGTTGGATTCTTGGGGACCAAAGGAGTACTTAACATGTCAGATTGTTTTTGTACTTTGGTTGATGGGTCTAACTCTAAATTGCTTTTGCAAGGATGAGATGGTGAAGATAATTGGCACATAGTTATGAACTTTTAAGAGAGAGAGAGAGAGAGAGAGAGAGAGAGAGAGAGAATATGGTGGGATTTTGTGTGTGGCTCTGGGAATTTGAAAGAATGGAGTTACTGAGGTTTAAATGGTGAGGTTTAAGGAGTTATAAATTGTTGGGACATACATGGACTTAGTAGCCATTAGACGGCCTTAAATAAATGAGGCTGCACGTGTGAGTTTTTATTAGCTGCTCCTATAGCTATTCATTTTATTTTGGGTCCACCTTTTAATAGTTTATACTATACTCTCCATCCAACTTTAATGTCATTTTCAATTTATAAATTTTTTTATTCTTTTAATTAATACCAATGTTTTTAACTTCTTTTTTACTAGAATACTCTTAATAGATTTTTTTAATATAATGCATGATAATTCAAATATTGATAGATTTATCATTTTTTTTTATAATTTCTGAGATTTAAATAAAAAAATTACATACTAAGATTAAAAAAATTATATATTAATTTTAAATTTTAAAATTAAATAGAAATTAATTATAGGAGTTGATATATATATCTGTTAACTAAGGAATGTTATTATAGATATTTAATAATTAAATTAAAAATAAAAAAATAATTTATATTTTTGAATAAATAAAAGAAAAAAACGACCTATCAAAATTAGATGAAAAGTACGGCTGAGTAAATTAAAATTATTAAATCTCAACACTATTGACTTACTAATTTTATTATAGTCAATATTTTAAATTAGTCTTTAAGCAATATATCTAAAAATGACTATAAACAAAGTATTTAATTTTTAATTCAAATAATGATTTAAACATACATATATATATATAATAATAATAAAAAAAAAAAAGAATTTTAGTTTTGCACCAATAACGATACTAATAGGCTACTATCCTAGTAATTTTTAAAATATTTTTCTAATTCAGAATAATTATTAAATATGATATAATAGAATTATGAATGATTTAATATTGAATGAAATTGATTGAAAATTTATTAATTAAAATTATTAAATATAAAATATAAAAATATTGACAGTACAGAGCTGTAAAATTCTATATTTGAATAAATAAATAAAGAAAAAGTGAGAGGATGAGATATTATATAAGGAACTTTTTGAGGAACTCTGCTCTAACTAAAATTCTTGGAGGCCTTTTTGAAGCGTCCTTTTATGACCGACCAGGATGTCACTGTTGGGGCCTGCAAGAAAAATAAAAGTAATAATCCTAAAGAAATTCTTTTTTTATTTTAAAAAAGAAAAAAAAAAGATATATTTAATAGATTCTGAGTCTTACAAGTGTCAAGATATTAATGGCAAGTGCTAACTGCTATAATTTCTCATTTATTAATTAATTAATTAAACGAGAGTGGTATAAGGTAACTATTGAAGGTTATTAATTATTCTTAAACAAAATCCACATTTAGTGTCCTGATTTAAGAATGAAAAACGTTTTTAGTCGAGCAGGACGCATCATGGATAACTGCTTCTTGTCAACCGAAACAAACAAATATTTGGACGGTTATGAGTGGACCCATTTTCAATTGGAGCTTGACTTGCACGTTGTTTTTCTTTTTTTCTTTCTTTTTCCTTTTATTATGCGAATAAGGTAAAAATATATATAATATCCGCAATTACATTTTATATCAATTATTACTTTTAAATTATAAAAATATTTAAATTTAAAATTTTATTACCATATTAAATTTGTGGCAGCGATTCTTATCTATTCTAATTCCATTAATTAAGGGGAATTAAATTGGTACAAAATTTATACTAAGAATCATAAAGTTTTAAATATACTTTGGTGGGCACAAGGAAAAAGGAAGAAAAGAAAAAGAAAGAAGCACTGTTGTCTAGACCTCGCCAAGGGCTTCAATCGGCTGGCAGCTGGTCTTCAATTGCCGACTTACAATTTATTTAGAAATTAAATTAATCAATTAGCCTTGCATATAGAATATCTAGTTGATGGTTAAAGGGTCGAAAACTTTGGTTTATACAGTTTCGGTTATTTTTAATTCTAATCCAAATTATTAAAAAAGAATCAAAATTAAAAATTAAAAAAAAAATTATGAAAAGTAGTTTTTCTGAATAAAATTAAATTTGCCACTACCTTTAATTGATATCATTTATTACAATAATTATATGTTCCATAAGAGTTGAGGAACATTAAATTTAGTTATGTTTTTTGTGAGGATTAAAATAGTCCGAATCAATAGTTTGGATTTAAATTTAACATAATATTAAATTCGAACTAACACTCTTACTTTGTAATTTTCTTTGAGGATTAAAGGCAATTACAGATTTTGTAGTGGGAACCGACCCTTGGGCAAGCTAAATGTTGAGTCCCATATATACTTTAACACGGTTGAAATTGAAAGCACTGATTGGATAAACAGAAGTGGAAGCACGTCTGGCAACAGCAAATTTTATTTTATGCATAGGCGCTAAATTTAGAATGCTGTCGACATGGTTCCTAAGTATAGGCTCAAAAATAAATATTTAAAATCTTATAAAAAAAACTAGAACAATAAATAAAATGTTAAGCAACTAGCCTCTCCAAACCTAAAATTTGTCCGAGTGCTGGGTCGGCACCATCATGGAGCCGCATGAAAGTTATATTCTTTTTAGAAAAATAAGTTTTAACACTATATAATATATATATATATATACATAAGTATATGTTTATCTATCTACTCCATTATGGCCCCAGAAATATATTGGACGGTGGAAAAAGCTATGGCTAGGGCATGACAATATGGCTAGTCTGCGTGTACGACTCTTTCCCCTTTTAATTGTTATGTTGTCTTCTCCATCGTCTTCAACTTTAACTCTTTCTCCATCATCAACACACGCATACAGACGCAGCAAAAGTTTCAAGGAAATGGTGAGGGAGAAAACAAGACAAAATAACTACAGAGAATAATTTAAACTACGCACCACAAAGCTTGCTAATCAACAGTGGGTTCAATACATATTTATCTATATAAGTGTAATTTGATGTCAGTCACCATGTTATACACTTGTTTTAATACCTTTACAGAAGTGAACAAAGAATGTCGTATATGGGTTATCTCTAGCAAGCTATAGCTATATGTAAGCTTATATATTAATTGCTAATTTATGCTGTTTTCTCTCATCTCTTCTCTTCACTACTGTTGGAGTTGATTTTGTTCTTACTAGAAGATTATTCGGTTTTAATTACACATGGTTGCATTGCGAGTTTCACCAATACAAAGGACACTTCTACATGGTTGCATTGCCTTTTCTTCTTTCTGTTTTATTAATTGGCTTATGCTCGAGACTTCATAATTTTAGAGATGGCTTTTGGATTATACTAAATGATAAAACTGCATCCAATTTTCATAGTTATTTCATGTGATTAGAGATATTCATGAGGTCATATATACATTGTATTATAATCAACTTCATATATTTTTAGAGAGATAAAAGGCATGAGAATTTGAACCAATTCTTAAACCTTAATTTTATAGCATTAGATGTATATTGATTTTCAATCATTTGTACAATAAAATCTCTTTGAGATCAAATTAAGGGACATCCATGAAAATGGGAAACAATTATTTTTTTGGTCTCAACAAAGTGTATTCGGTTCAATTAGGGAATGGTGGCTTAGGTCTCATTTAACTGAAAGGTGTATGGTGGCTTAGGCCTTTGAAATGTAGCAAATCTCAACATTTGAATTACAATGTTATACTGTAGCTACAATATATAACAAAGCCATTAGCCATCATATTTCGGTTTAATTAGTAACAAAATTGATTTTAATATGTGAAGTCATCTATGATAATAATAGCTCGCGTAAATCATTTCATATATGTATACCAGATAATTAATTCAAAATTAAGAAAGATTTTCTTATTGCGTTACTGAATTTATATTTAATCTGCTCTGCTTGTCGGCACCAGCTATGCAAGAATTCTGTTTCTTAATGAATATATGGAAATTAAATTTGAAATTTTGCTCAAATTTAGAAGATTTGAATTAATAGAAATTCTTTAATAATAGTCTTATAATTTATAGACTGGATAATAAATTTATAGTTTAGAATAGTGGTTGCATGGTACTCATCCACAATCAAATTATAAATTAAAAGTGCTTTATTAAAATTATGAGGATGAATTTTTATTATTTAGATGATATTAATATTTTTTATTAATATTTACTTGTATTGCTTTCATTGATAAATTTTATTCATGTTAATATTTAATTTTGAAAAATGATAGATTTAAAATTTCATAAAAAGAAAATAATCTTTTTTTAATTGTAAAATTTTATGAGAAATTTATATATATATTTTAATGTATATAATACAATTAATAATAAAATAACACGCAAGAGGTGATGAAATTGAAATATATGGGTCAATATAAACTCAACAAGCAAACCCCACTAATAAAGCATTATTAATGTCTTGGGATATATCATTATCATATTTGATATGTTCTTCTCCCACTTTTGAAACATGAATCTTAATTGAATTAATTGGTAATATCATATGTACACCTGAATATTCCACCACATTCCTAATTAAACTGCTCCTGGTCAACATAATCTAGAAAATTAATTGCTTTCCTTTTCTCTTTTTTCTTCTTTTGGGTTGTCCCAGATTAGACGCCTAACCACTAAAGACTACGCTGCTTCCGATTCTTTCGCCATGACTTTTAATCATCCGATTCAGTTTTTAAGTCCCCAATTATAATTATAGTTTTGACTTATCAAAAAGGAAAGTTCTCGCCTAATTTTATTATATCTCTAATTTATATCATGAATTTATTTTGATTACTTTTAAATAATAATTAATTAAATATTAAAAGTTACTTAAAAGTTATATATTATTCTACCCAAAAATTGAAACGAAAAAAATGCTAATGTTATGCGGAAATAGTATTTGTCTCCTGACGAAACAAAGCCATCATCAAAGGATTAACTCAAACCAAACAAAATAACCAGTTTCGATTCTTTTAAATCTGGTCAGTGTTATATTCTTACGTATAATTTGTGAATATCTAATACATTAAAGATAAGATAATCATTTTATATACAAACCGATAAAGAAATGTATTTATTTCAATTCAATTTGATAATTGATATTATCAGTTTCATTGACACCTAATTAACTCTATCCATCCCAGACTCACAACGACAGTGTAACAAATTATCTTTCTGTAACTAATTTGGCGTGTTTTAAACAAAGAAAAAAAGTTAATCTGTTAAGAAATAGATTAAAAGAGCCAATTTTATCTTTTATGTCATTGGCGTGTTCCAGCAAAAAGGAACTGTTAGGCAACTAATTAAAGAAATGCTACAAATAATACAATACAAGCTTCTGGGTTCTTATACTGTGAACAGATGCTGACGTATAGAAATGGAGATTGCAGGAGGAAGGTTTAGGAACATAAACTTGTGCCACCAGAGAAAGACAATCCATGATGGCTATATAAGATAAGAATGAATAAAGAAAAATGCAAAAAAAATGTATGCTTATAAATTGTGAATGAAATTAAAGGCGATCTACTAAAGAGTTCCATTAACAAGAAACAAATAACTAATATAAAACTTTAAATAAACAATAACAGAATCTCTAAGCCGCTTAGGGACAGAATAGTTTATGGTTTCTTGATGAGAAAAATCTCAAATACTTCAACATGCAACTTTTGAAACATCATCCTCGTCAAAATACTTTCTCCAGCGAGGATGATTCTTCCAGACAATGGTCATCTCCTCAATTGGTATACCCTTCGTCTCAGGCAAGTACATCGTAATAAAGGTTACCATTATAACAACACAGACAGCGAAGACGATGAACAAACCAAACTTCAGATGGCAAAGCATTGCAGTGAAGATTTGGGCGATCGCAAAGGTGAAGATCATATTAACTGATACATTGATACTTTGAGCAGCTGAACGGATTTCCAATGGGAAGATTTCACTAGGTACTAACCAGCCAAGAGGGCCCCACGACCATGCAAAACCAGCAACATAGATACATATTGCTATAACCACAAGAAACGCATACCACTTTGGCAGTTCTCCTGGGTTCCCACTCACTCCAAATTTAGCAGCAATTGCTACTGCTACAATTATCTGTACAACATGCAAAGATATTGCAAGACTGTTTAGTAAAATCTGACAGTAACTAAATAGAAAATAGAGGCATTATACAGAAGACCACCACCATTATTGTGTTGTTTTTTTGTGTTCTAGTTAGAAAGAAAAGAGAGGAGGCAATCACCTGGCAAAGAAGCATTTGTATGCCGCCCTGAATGAAAAGAACCCTCCTTCCAACCTTATCTACAATAACAATTGAGACTATAGTTGCTACGAAATTAACAGCCCCAGTAATCATAGCAGACATAAGTGAAGCACTGCTTCCGAATCCCATCGTTTTAAACAGAACGGGAGCATAAAATACGATCACGTTCATGCCCGTAAGTTGTTGAAACATAGGAATGCAAAATGCCATAACAAGCTGTGGTCTGTATCTTCTTCCAAAAATGTTCAACCATGGATGCTCAACAGTCTTAGATTGCTCGCTGGCTACTACTAAATCATCAAACTCTGCAGTTACACTTGGAACACCACGTAGTTTGATCAGTTGTTCTTTCGCTTTTTCAATATGTCCTCTCTCAATCAAAGAATTTGGTGATTCAGGAAGAACAAAGGATCCAAAGATTATAATGACTGCTGGAACTACTGCTAGTCCTAAACTCCATCTCCACCCTCCTTCGATTTTTGCAAGGAAATAGTTCAAAATATTGGCTACTAAAATACCAACTGTTATTGACAATTGGAACAACATGTTTAGTGCACCTCTATACTTATAGGGAGCCACTTCTGATAGATAAATTGGCACAGACTGCACATAAAAAAGTCGAATATTAGAATCACCAAAATAATGATATATACGTATATAAATATATACAGAATAACATATAATCATTCACCAATCCTTTTATAAACGTAAAAATTATGAATTTTCTCGGAAAAAAAAAAAAGATATGATAGAAGTATACCTGATTGGCACAGCCAATGCCGAAACCAAGTAACAGGCGACCAACAATAAGCATCCACACTGCGCTAGCGGCGCCATTCAAGATAGCACCAGCAGCAAACAGAAATCCACCGGCCATCATAGTAATCCGGCGACCGAATTTTCGAGTTATAGCAGAAGCAAATAAAGATGAAACAAGGGCAGCCACATATAAAGACGAAGTAAACAACGTCAGTATCTGACTGTCGAATTTGCAGTACTGGTCATCTGATGGCTTACTAGAAGACTCTTTCTTATAAACAGCCGGAAAGAATTTCTTCAGAAACTCATCCATCGAAGTAACACCACCTATATACATTAATAAATAATTATGATTTTTAAGGATTCCGTGAAATGTTCTGTTAAAAATGCGCAAAAAATAAGTAAATACTATCAATGAGGTTTTGACTCACTAGTACCAGAATATTCTCGAGGCTGTGAGGTTAGAATGTATACCTGAAATACCCAGATCATAGCCAAAGATTAAACCTCCGGTGGCAGCAATAAAGCAAGTAAGGAGAACCTTGGAAGTAAGTTTTCCTGGGTAATCCTTGTTTGGATCTTTTGTTGGAGCAAAACCTCCTCCAGCCATTTCCTTTTTTGTTTTTTTTTTTTGTTCTTCTTCCTCTTCTGCTTTAGAGAAACGGGTAGAGAAAAGGCCAGAAGAAAAAGATAAACAGATGAACAGATATTAACAAGTCATAAGTAAAATATATAGGGGAAAATTATTCTCTAAAGAGATAGAGATTACAGATATCATATGCTTAAAGGATTCTATAAATACTGGTAAGATTTGATCCAAAAACTCTATAGATATTGGCAATATTTAATCCAACAACAAACTTTATCTAGCTAGCCCTTAGAATACGCTCTGTTTGCTATGATGTTTGGATTTTCAAATTTTGTAAAATCTGTATGGTATTCATTCATTAAGATTAGGAGTCTTATTCAAATTTTGTATAGAGCTTTTGATCAATTGTTCTACGTGACCACTAAGTTTTGGTATTTCTTTTTTTCTTTTTTCTTTTTTTTTTTGAAAAAGACCACTAGTTTTGGCATTAATAACCGGTTAATGCAAATCTAATAATTAATATATACATAATTAATTTTATTTATAAATAACGTAATAAATTGAATTTATCTAAAGTCTTTTTAATAAAATTTTATATATATATTTAGAGAAGTTAATTATTTGATTGAGCTAGTAGTAGTAGAGTGACAGTTTCATTCCTTTTTAAGAATATTTGAGATATTAAAAGAATAAATAAATTAAAATTAACATTAATACAAACCGACGACCGTGCGATAAAGGCAATCTTTATAATTATCATAATAAAATGGGACTTGGCGTGCAAGGAAATAAGTAAAATAGGAATTAAAGTTATAGGGCTGGTATTCATGCGTTTCGTGTTCTCCATATTAGATAATTTAGCCTCCATAATAGCACCTTCAATTTTCTTTTCTTGTTTGTTTCAATGGTAGCCCGACTTCCTGGCTAATGTTATCCATCATTTTTAGAGGCTCCTCCCTCTCAAATATGCACGTAGTATCATGCATGAATCATAAGGTCCTGGCTGGCTGGGGTGTGTTTTCCCGGCATACGTGTGCTTAGTAAAGGTTATTATAATTTAAATTGATTGATTAAAGTGGTAACTAAATAAATGAATGAGGGAATATAGGGAGCAACTAATATAATTAAGCTTAAATCAAATTAATATCAAAATGAGAAAGGCAAGTCTAGCTCCTTTATTAATTAAATCAAATTAAAAGAGCGTGAGGCAAGTCTCAGGAAGAGGAACGCATGCATCGCGCATGTAATGCTCTGATAGAACCAACGAATCAAACAGCCTTTGTATGAGAAAGGCCGAGTTTGGATATATAATGCTTAATTACCAATTATTATTATTATCTATGTAAACCTTTAAAGAAAATCACGGGTAATGCTTACAGATATAAAAATATCTGATAAGAGAGATTATGGCTAACTGCGTCCGGTAGAAATTGTCAATTGTAGGCCTAAAATCACCGTTCAGTTTGTATGGTAATTCTCATTATTAAACTCTTGTTTTTATTTTTAAGGTAGAAATAGAAAAATCACGTACCATCCCATATTATGGTAATTTCTTTTTTTAAAAGGAAAAAAATACGTGTCATAAAGCAAACCTAATATTAAAACATAGCTCGCACGTCATCGTTTTAAACATCAACCAATTTCTTCCCAATTTGTCTTCTCGAATTCCAATCCACTTTAACAAAAAAGATTCTACAATTCCTTTCCCAATAAACCACCAGTTGAGCTTCCTGCATACTGCCTCAGCAACCACCGACTAGCTCTCTCTGTTAAATGAGTTCAGAAGTTTGAAAAATTGCGAGGTAATACAAACAATAATTTGCCCAGAGAAGCTGATTAATAAGAATATTCGGTTTCTTCCTTTTCTTATATTGGCGAAATTAATGAGTTTGACAATCTTTTTCTAATACTTTGATCTGAGTTTGATTTTTTGCTCTGCACTTTGATGATCTTCTCTTTCTCCTATAATGCGACATTATTCATGAAGCTGGCGGTTTGATTTGATATTGACTGAAGATCTGTAATTTGCGGTTTGCAGCTTATCCGGGTATTTGATATTGATGCATTATTAAGGAATACAATCTATGATGTTTGATATAATGCTAGATTAAGAATCTTCTTCTTTTTCGTTTTGTATTCAAGCAACTTTAATTTTCCTTCCTTCACCATAAAAACCCTAAACACCAAAAAATGAAAGTGAAAGAACTCGGTTTCCTCCACCGCTGTTGGCGTCGCAGCCGCTGCCGCCCCTGTTGTGCCCTTCGCTATAGGAACAAAGTGGCCCAAGCCTTTGCTCAAAACCACATAGCTCAACTCTCACCTTGGAATGGGCGAGTCAGAATATCGCATCGCTGCTGCCTTTTCTCGCCACATCGCTGTCGTCGCTCGCCTCACTATTGTTATCAATGGGTTCGGTAATAATATTAATAATAATTAATAAATGACATTGACATGGTTTATGTTTTATTATTAAAAAAATTCAACATGTGGCGTGTGCTTTCCATTACAATTGCTTGACGTTGGGAAATTTTGTGTTAATCCAATCAAAATTAAGAGAATTTTGTGATACAAATTGAACATCAAAGACTCCCTCCAATTACAGTTGAGAGAGTTTTATGATACAAATTGAACATCAAAGACAGTTGGGATATTCGAGCCAATTTTGAGGATCCGTCACTGTAAATTACCCGTGGCTATATCAATATGTGTATATAATGTTAACTATGCGCTTGTTCTCAAATATTTCTGCATATTTCAAAACAAATAGAGATTTTAGCTAAAAATATCATTTTTACTGTTAAATTTTTTTTCTTTCAAAATAACTTATGAGCCACACATAACAGTCATTATCTAATAACATTATAGACACAAAAAATCAAAAAAAATCGGCCTATAAAAATCAAAAGACATAAAGCTATATATATAGGCACGCAATTTAAGGTATCTTTTTACAAAATTTAATTAAATTTTTTTCTTCCAACAATTTTATCTTTTCTCCTAGAGTTAAAGAAATCAACTTTTTATAAGATTTGTATATATGTTTTATTATAATTTTCCAAACATATATATATATTTTTACTACAGTGTTTTAAACTCGTGAATCAATTAATCAATTAAAATATCCTTTCCTTGCATAACTCGGTAAAGTCCAACTATAAATACAAGAATTGATATAAAACAATAAAATAGTAAAGCTTAAAAATCCATAAGAAACCCTATGGATAACTAAAATCAAGCCCAAGTCCAAAATAAGAAGACTTCATCATCAACCTGCTTAACCAAACTGCATCGCCACCACCAAGATTTTCAAAGCCTTATTAACATTTTAAGATTAGGATATCAACTAGGTATATCAAATCCACACCTTAGGAGCAGCAAACAACAATTTTCTTTCAATCCTGCTAACCCGTAAAGAGGGAGTGGAGGAGAAATTTCTCTGCTGCCTATAAATACAGGGGACAAACCCTCAATGCCGCTCTATCGGTGAAGACGATAACCCATCTCTTGACTAACTCCTTTCCACTTCCGATCCGCATGAAGCAGAATTTCACAGAGCTTAATAAAAAGGAAATGGAGACTATGAAACGCCTAAAGGGAAGCCAAAACAATAAAAACACCAAAGATACAAAGCCTACATAAAGAAAAGCTATATACACATTAAAAAGAAAAGGAAGGCTCATTGTTCATGGCAAAGCCATGAACGGCGACCCTTAACTGAATATTATTTTAAAACTTAGAGAGAGTTTTCTTTTCCTAAAGAGAGAGGACACTTTAAATCAAATAGTATATTAATTAATCAATTAGTTGGTTAACGAACAAAAGTGATTTTTTATTGTTCTTACCTTAATATAAGTATTAATAAAATTTTATCATTATAATAGTGAATATAAAAGAAACAATTATTAAAAGAATTATAAAAATAACCATAACAATAATAAGTTAGAATATATTTATACAATAAAAGAATATTTTTTTTTAAATATTATAAATCATAACCATTAATTTAAAAATTAAGTTTATATTATATTAAGAAAATAATTTATTTCATATATATATATATATAAATCTTTTCTTATAAATGTACAATAAAAGATATATGTTATGCTAGGTGTGTGTTTCATATCTTGTAATCAATATTTAAATTTATTCAACATATATTATAATTTCAATTTCTTTACTATGAGTGTTTATTCAATATAATAGAATAGATTCAACTTATTTTAATATATGCTCCTTATATATAACATACTTATTACATTTATATTTTTAAAAAAATATAAGAAAAAATTACAGTAAATAGTATATATTTTACAAATTTGTGCATATATTTTGTATATTTTTTTATATACAATTCGTATATAAGTGATATATAAATATTTTACATATGTCAATTATGTTTTATACATTTTTTTCAAATTAATGTACATCAAAAGGTATATGTTAAGTATATATATTCCAAATATAGAAAATTAAATACATAAATTTAAAAAATTGATATACATTACACTTATTTTAGTATATGTTGCATATATTTATAGTATATTTCAAATATTTACACTTTTTAAAAGAGACCAAAACTAATAGTAAATGGTATACGCTGAACAAAATATGGTATACAATAATTATATATTTGGTATCTGTAACTATTTTAATTTACATAAATTGTAAATTTATAAAATGAAGATAAACTCTTAGAAAATAGTATACGTTATATGCTGGGACAAAATGTGTATGTTAGATAACTTTTAATCAAAATTTCAATTTAGTTACTATATTTTTATTCTAAGATTTTTTTTAAATAGAAATGGATATAATACCAGTATTTATGTTATATAATGAATATTCAATTTATTTTGATATACGTTCTTTATAAAGCATACTTACCATTTTTGCATTTTTAGAAAAACACAAGTAAAATTTACAACAAACAGTATACATTTTATAGATTATGGTATATGTTCCATATACACATAGTATATAAATGGTATCTGAAATTATTTTTTAGTTTTTATTTTGTATCTTTAGTATTTATACATCTATAAACTCGGCTACTATTTAAAAAGTTTCACTAATTTTCTAAAACAAACGTATTATCAAACAACATTCATTTTTGTCCTCTTCACCTGGATAGGATTTAATCATTAATTTGTAGCCATTCTATTTGGGAGAAATTTAAGATGAAGTGGAAAAAAGGAAAAAGTAGCCTACGTATTAACCTATTACCAATAACAGGAAAAAAAAAAACAACTATAAAAGAATAGTGTTGAAAAGAAAATGACGATGAAGAAGAAGAGGGAAAAAAAAAGAGAGAATAGAGTTAGATTATTATACAAACCGTAAAAGATAAAAGAAATGAAGAATTTACAGTATATATTTGAAAGAGAAAAATACTCACAATATAAATAATATTATTCTACATAATTTCTTCAAAGAAATATTGTGTCTGGCATCCAAAAGTTAGGCTACTCAGTGAGCTCTCAAAAATCATCCCATCAATTTTTAACATTAACGCCTTTTTATTTTCTTAAATCTGCCGCTAATTAATCAGCGGCAAATTTAAACTAAAACCTATTCATTTTTCATAATTGATCTTTTATTTCCTTTAATTTTTCATTTAAGTACCGGAAAATGTTGAAAGCAAAACTTATCTAAATCGTGGTTATTTTCAATAATTAATTTTTCTTTTTTTCTTTTTGAATTCATTACCGATCGATAAAACTATTTCACCAGATTTTAGTGCTTTTTTATCGAAATTTTTTTAATCACATAATATTTTATTTTTAACCTATTTGTAATTTCGCTTGATATTATCTGTTAATAACATTGGTCGCCAATGTGTGTGTGTGTGTGTTTTATTATTTTTTTCGTGAATATGGTAAAGTGTTGTGATCCTTTGTTCTTAAGCATGTTTAAGCCATCTTTATTCTAGCTTGTTTGTCCATACTTTGGGAAAGCTTATTAGCATTCTTACCAACTGGGGAAGGAAGCCTGGTAGTAGCAAGAGAAGTCCAATTACACAACGCTTTAATTATCATATTATATTAATGAGCCCATTGATTATTAGTCAGTGGCTTTATACCTCTGTCAACGCAGTAAATAACTATAGTTGTCTGCCTTCTTTGAATTATCAATTGTAGTTTTTGTACTCAAAAGATCAATCTTGATTGTAGAATAAGAGAATGAGAAATTCTTTACTCAAACTATTACATATATCACAATAAATAGAAAAGTAAAATATATCCAAAAAATTTTATTTTTATAATGAATATAAATAAGTAATTATCATATTGCGTACCTCGTGACTTATTGAATTTAATATAAAAAAATAATGACTAAAGTGATTGCACTTGATCTCATCGATATCTTCCTTTAAAAGAAAAAGAATGGAAAAAGAAAATCGTATGAGTTGATTTTGTCTATCGGAAAAGGGAATTAGATACATCCCCAGTTTCACAATAAACCTCAAATCAAAACATGAAAGTGAAAAGCTCTTCAATGTCCTAACCATTATAAAGCAACTAGTACATATCCCAAAAGGCCAAAGGATTGAGGATTCTCTGAATACAAATTGACTCAGAGAGGTTAAGTAAACAGGAAAAAAAAAAAAACATGTGACTAACAGATAGGGAACCCTGGTGGGCTGATGGGTCCTTCAAGGTGGCGAGACCACCTTGTTGGATGAATAATGTCCATGGAAATTATATCCGGCCACCTCCTAAACCAACATAAGGATTGACCTAAAAAACAATAAACAGAATAATATCTGTAGAAACATATTTTTGCTTTTGCTTTTTGCTTTGTTGTTTATTGCAATTTTTATCATTCAGAAAATGGAAACAATAAAAATGGGACCCCGGCGGGCGTTTAAGACATACAATTGTTTAATGCATAGTTCTTATGTACACTATAACTTTATTATATAGCTAATTTCTTCTAGTGAAAGGATAATATTAAAAATTCTACTTGGGCGTCATATGCATTAAATTTATTTATTTTCGGTCTGATGTTAGAACTTAAACTTTGATCAGTAAGTTAAATTAAGAGCTTATTTTTATAACAATCAATTTCATTTTCTTGTATGTGATTGTATTAATTATAGCATAAGTTTGAAACCCTGCAAGTAAACTAATGATTATAGGCAATATGCTACATGCTTATAAGTAAGGTTAGGTAAATGGATAATCAGCAGACACAAAATCTTTAAATCGATTCACCAATCATATCAGAATGATTTGATGATGATCAATAGAACAGTTCTTTAACTTGACAAGAAGATGTCAGGTATTTATGTTTATGATCTTGTGTTTGTTTATAGAACCGAAAACAGTAATAGAAGAAAACTTTGAAGGTGACCTATTAGGACACAGACAGATCTCTCACTTGGTCTACAGATACAGCTCGGATCCAAGATTCTCTACCGTCATGTCAATTGCATCGGAAAAACGAAGTGAAAATACTGACAAGTTTCTCATGAAAATTAAATTGTCACCACAGAAATATGAAGTGGGGAAGAAAAAGGATTGAGTCTGACTCAATTAATTTTTCTCCATCTCCATCTCCATATCTAAATTGCTTTTCAGGGTGGAGCAAGATTGATTTTTTTTTTTTCTTTATAGAAGGAGTCAGTAGTCAGTGAACACATTAATTTACTGTCGGTACATCTTTTACCCCTGGCCCTAAGGCTACATACTTATATATATATATGCTTATCTTAATTTGATTGACATACCATTTGATGTACACATGGAAAGATAATGAACAGTACGAACTCCTCTAGTACGAGTGACTCGTAAGTAGTTAACTAACCATTGTCCATGCATATGCTAAATATTCTAACTCCTAGTCCTCAAGGATATGATTGTATTAAATACACAAGATTGAGATTTCTTTAGCAATACTATGCAGTACACACTGAAAGAGCAATATACATGTACACACACACACACACAGTAGTACTAGCTAAGTGCTAGCTGGGGACATATTGTATACACTCCCTAGCTAATACGTGTGCGCCTACAATCAAAATAACCAAAAGTGTACCAGAAACAGAAAAGTAGTATTAGTGAACTATATATCATTATCTGAGTTATAAAGATCTTGGGAAACTCTAATAAGAACCCTAAACTAGTTGCATATTACACAACTGGCCGAGACTAGCACCACAATTTTGAGTCGACTTCCCCACGAAATCCCCACGCATTCACCTTTTTTCAGACATAAAATCATGCTTGTATATATTTCCCCTTGTGTGTGCTTACCTAACCTTGTTATCCCTCTCAACATCTTTCTTTCTTTCTTTTCCTTCTTTTCTCTAGTCCCTGTCCTTCATATTTCAATTTCTCTATTCCAAACCCTACCCTATAAGCTTTAGCCCTTTACATAAATATATCTACAAATATTATATATGGCAACTGATCCTTATAACCTACCCACCAATCTGCCCCAAACTCAGCCACTATCAGCACCATCCTTTGACCCTAATGCTACTACCCCAATAGCACTTGACCCTTTAGTGTCACAGTTTGCCCCTACAAACCCATGTGATAATCCTTATTCTTGTTTTAATAAGCCCTTATTAGCCATGGCGACTACTTCTTCTGCTCCTAATAAAAGGCATCCATTTTATAGAGGAATTAGGAGCAGAAGTGGAAAATGGGTTTCAGAAATCCGCGAGCCACGTAAAACTACTCGCATTTGGCTCGGTACTTTTGCAACACCTGAAATGGCTGCTGCCGCTTATGATGTGGCGGCGCTTGCCCTAAAAGGTGGAGATGCCATTCTCAATTTTCCAGGTTCTGTTGGTTCTTATCCTGTTCCTGCATCTTCTTCGTCTACTGATATACGTAATGCAGCTATTGCTGCTGCTGCGTTTAAAAGGAATGAAATGAACAGTCAAGAATTAGGCCAATTGCAGGCAAGGATGGATGATCATAACCACACCCGAACTAGTAGTACTACCAATTTGATGAGTACTACTGGACCTGCTAGTGATCAAGGTTTTGTTGATGAGGAAGCATTGTTCCATATGCCAAATTTGCTGGTGGATATGGCAGAAGGAATGCTGCTTTCGCCGCCAAGAATAACCTCTTCTGATGACTCTCCGGGAACTTCTGACGGAGAAAATCTATGGAGCTATTTTTAATTAATCTCTTCTAAATTTCGACGAATGAATATTAACATGACCCAAAGAAAGAGAAAGAAAGACAAAAGAAGATCGACATGGCGCAACTGCATTTCTTGAACTTTTTTTTATGCAGAATTTGCCTGTCTTTCAACTACACAAACTATATCAAATAAAAAAAAAGATCGATCGTGGAGAAGGGGAATGCAAGAAATCAAGATCAAACAGTACTGATAATATATACTCTACACCCACGTAGAGTTTTTGAGTTTCGAGGATTAGTAAATAGTGAAAGAGAGGGAGAGAGAGTTTAGGGTTTTCGTTTTCTTGTTTATCTGTGGTCTTTTCTTTCTGGTATTTGTGTGCATGTAAAATAGCTCTGCGCCTGTGCTTGCTTCTGCTATAGTATATATTTTGGCTTGGATTTCTTTTCTTCAAGATTATGCAAATAATGTTATCATGTGTTCCTTTCAATCCTTATTTCTTATTAATCAATTTATTCCTTTTTTAATTTTTTTTTTCTTACGTTGATTTCTTTGTACATATATGTATATGGTTAATGATTACAAATGGCTATTAATGAGGATGGACCACAGTAACCCATTGCCATGTGTCTTCTATTGAACCCCTAACGAAATTTAGTGAAAAGTGATTAGATAACTAACAAACTCAAAAGGTCATTTTATATATTTTTACCTTTGATCCATTTAAATGTTTAATATTTTGACTGCTTAGTTGTTGATTTGGACTAATATTGACTGAATTCTTGCTAATATTTTACATTTCAGGTCAGTTACGATAAAATATTTTTTTTTCCTTTTCTAACAATTACTGTCTTCATAGTTAAGTTTGAGACTTGAGAACCTAAAATTCATTTGCAATTTAACTAGCAGGATTAAAAATTCAATTTTTCTTTTCTCCTCTTTTAAATTACCCAAGAAAAAATAAAAAAGAGTATCATAATGTAAATAGAATGGAGATAGAAATTAAAATGGGTCTAATTCTAAACTTTTAGTCTCAAAATTAACTTATGTCTTTTTATTTATAAAAAGACCATTTGATTAATAATCCAAAAAGAACTTACTTTTTAGTTAAATTATCCAAATACTAATAGATGATACCTCGATACATCCCGCACTCTTCCCCCCCTAAAAACTCTAATTAACTCAATTTTAAGTGATATAACTTCCAAAATCAACTTACTCTGTTCTCTTTTTAAAAGAAAAAAGGAGGAAGAGGAGGAGAAGATTCAATTCAAATTCATTTTTTCAGGTACCAAGTCCAGTTTCATCTTTCATTAACATATGATCAAATTCAAGATATATTTCTAAAAGTAATTCTTTTAATTTTAAATTGTTTAAACTTGTTACATACCAACCAATAACATAGAACAGTATTTTAAAAATTGCGCTTTCTTTACAAAATTAAAGCTAAGCCAACTAAAAGAGGAAACAAAAAGATCTTGACTTTGGGCATAGTAATCTGAAAAAGGAAGACAAAATTATAGAATAAATTCTCTAGACTTTCAGACATCTTCTTCTCAAATTAAGCAAAAGTTGATAAGGAAGGTTTCTTTAATGATGTCTGTCACAAGGCAATGCAAAAAATTTGCATCCTTTTGGAGTTTCGAGATTATTTTCAGTCAAAACAGTGTGGGTCCTTCTTGCTCTAGGGAGTGTCAACGTCTGTGTGATGAAAGATTGAAAGAAAGTAATGCCACTTTGAAAGAAATAAATGTATTATGAGTTATAAGAAAACAATGGATTATCAGTAAAACATGCCTATTTGATTGAATGGTTACACTGTAAATTTTGGGTTATTATCATATTATTACTTTAATTTGAACACATGTCCCACCTTTATTAATTTATTATTTTTGTCATGTCCATTAGTACAATCATTTGTCTATCTATATAGTTTTGTCGAGGTGAATGTTAATTTTTATTTATAGAAACCTTTATAACAAAAATACTTTTGAATTAAATAAGAATTAATTACAACTTACAACAGACCAATTCAAGAAAAAGTTGGATTTCAAACCATAAGTTTAAACTAGAGAGTCATGATTACAGGGCCAACATGACTTTTTCTCTTCTTCTTCTTCTTCTTATGTAATTCAAGGGGACAAACATCTATTGCCATATCTGGTGGACCCAATTGAAAATATTATTCATAGCACCCACAAATCCATTTTAGGAGCATTAATTTGTGAAGTGTTGAAGGCTTTGCGTATGCAACTATATACATATATAAATCTTTCAGAAAAGAAAAAACAATTACGTGTACTTGTCCTTTGCATCTATAGATCATAAATCTAAAACTAGAAAATTTGTAAAAGATGTCTTTGAGCAATCAACGCTTTTCTTTTTCTTTTAACAAGATTCTTTACTTTATCTTTGTTTCTTTTTCCTGCTTAACTGAGTATTTAGTGTTGCTTTTATCCGGACTGTCAATCAATTCATTTTAAATAGAGAATTAATAATAACATGACTGAAAATATACATATTTTATTATTCGTAATTCAAATAATAAAATATTAAAATATAGCCATTCATTTTTTATTAGTGCATACCATTTAATTATGCACTTAACTATTACACCAACATACTTTAATTTAGAGGTAGACTCATTTTTTACTCGAATAAGATTTTAAGTTTGAACTTTACTCCTCTCACCCGTGAATAAAAAAATTATATGATTATTATTAATTGTATAGTGTATATTTTTAAATATATAATTATATTATTATTATGTGGAGGAAATTTTTTAAAAATATTAGAATTTTTCTAAATTGAGATTAGAATTTATTATGAGTATATAGAGAGAGATTATTTCTATATAAGATACCGAGAGGAAGGTTATTAGAGAAAAATCGAACTAACATCAAGGTGTCAATATAATAATTAGGCAGTGTTTGCAGTTTCAAAAAGTAGTTTTCCAATTGGGGTATGAATTATGCATTTTAGTGAATGATGATAATAATCAATAAAATAAAAGAAGTTTGGTATAATTCAGGTCGGCCATGAAATCCAGGGATTTCCTTTCAAATGTTGAAAAGAGGAGATGCAGCTAACTCCAGTCTCTAGCTAGTTGGGTACCTGTTATTCATGAAATCGAAAATAAGAAAGATACGTTTTCTTTTTCTGGGGTTTTGTCTCTTATCAAGGAAATTGAATATGGAACGCCGATATTCCTCTTCAAACTTTCAATCAGCAAAAAATTTGACTGTGGCTGAAAAAGAAGGGAAAAGAAATCCATGGCCGACAATTATTTCTTCCCTTTTTTCACTTTCTTTGGGTAGGTAACATGTCTCTCTCTTCTTTCAGACAAAACACATAAGCGCATCCATACACACACACATATATATATATATATATATATATATATATATATATATAAGCTACCTCATATATAGTAAATTATCATTATTATTATGCATATGGAATAAATATAATTATCCAATATCAAAATTAAAAGACATTTTCCATACGCTTTAGCCGACTAGACAAAAAGCTGAGAATTATAAGTTTTTGCAGCATATTAATAGTTGATTTTTCTTTTTGTCCAAGTATTCTAACTTTTGTACTATCCATTGAATGTTTAAAAATGTCAAATTATCAATAGCTTTAGCCCTTTTTCCGTTTCCCTCCTGAAAATTTTTGTAAGTTAAAATAAGAGTTTGTATATATTATGAATATCTTTTTAACATCTCTTTATATAGTCAAAAGATGGTTGTATAAAAACATATAGGAGAAAAAGAGGGAAAAGAAACACATTAGTTAATCATGCAAATTCCACTTTGCCTCTTCGGGTAATGTGGAAATTACACAAAGCCAAAAAGCTTTCTTTTATCAAGATTAAAAAATTACAATTAATGTGCCAAATTGATCACTAATTAATTGGTACAGTTAACTTTCATATATATATATATATATATATTGTATGATTTGATCAAATCATCTTTGAATGTGAGGGGACAAGCATCCAATGTGGTTGACACAAAATAATTGCCTCTCTTTTTTCCATCTAGCTAGTTTGTTTCGAGAAAAGAAGAAAGCTAGCTTTTCAAGTTCTTGATCTTGTTCTTGCTCTTGCCCTTAGTTTTCAGGCCCCCCCACCTTTGTAAAAACAACAGGGTTTCTTGAACTCAGAGATTTGTAATTAAGTGGTTCAACAAAGAATTTGAGTCTTCAAACCATTCATACCAATCATTATTGTTCTTTTGGTTTGTTAGTTATATGATGATTCTTTAATATATTATCATTGATTTGAGTTATTTCTCAACTTTAATTGGAATTCTCCATCTCCCAGAATAATATTCATGTTTTCTTTATTCCTTTACGTTGCTATTACTAATCATCCAACATGTTTTCTTTAACTCGATCTACAGTGTAGCTTGCATTATTTAATTTTTATGTGTATATATATATATATACTTCCATTGGTATCAACAAGACAAACTAAATTAGTTGTAGAATATGAAAATATATAATTAATGATGTTATTAATATATATTGTATTTTCTTATAGTTTTTCTTTTTCGTTTTTATAAAGACACGATATGTATGACAAACTAAAATAGTCATGTTTTGCGGCTGGGCGGCCATCGGTAGTTTTCGTTTGTATACATGTATGATTTATAGTCAATTACACAGTCTGGCTGATAATGAAACACTGCTCCTACACTTCAATGGACCACTTGATGAGATTTCTAAGGCAGTAACCTCGACTTAAATTGTCAATTACTTGCATTTAGTTTACTGTTATTTTCTAGTTCAACTTTAATTTACACGTTTTAGTATTTGTCCGAGAGTCGCACGCAATTAAGTTCTTACCATTTTCTATAGATTTGATACTTTGGATTGATGCTTGTTGAAAAGAATTTCACTAGTTACTAGTTTATCAACTTTTGTTTACTTCAAAATGAAATTGATATGAAAGTGAATTTGGATTTGCATGTTAATTGCTAAGCTGAAAATTATAAAATTATACTAAAATAATGTCAAGTATATATAATAAATTACATTCCTAATTAAACACTAATTATAATTCTGAAAAATAACATATAAATAATTAATTAGATTCTTAATCAGATAATTATTAGTTTTCCAGTTAGATAATGATTATTCTAAGAAACATATTACTTATATTTTAATAATTTATTAACTAATAAATAAGTTTTCTAATTAGATAATAATTCTAACTATAAAAAATAATATCTTTAAATATTATATTCACTAATGAAATAATACTTTTAATTATATAATAATTTTCAATTCTAAAAAATAGTAATATCAATTATAATTAAAAATTTATTAAATTATATTTATAAATTTAATTTTATAATTAAAATAATAATAAGTAAAAGACTAATTATCTTAATTTCTGATCCCCATTTATCTAGTTAATGGACCTTTAATTGATTTAAATGGGATTGGTTTGCATGGGGACTAACGACTCCTGTTAATTCAGCATCAATTCTCCCTTGTCTAAATATCAAAAGCTGGAGAGTTTATATGTGTTAAATATCAAGCAATTATTATATTCAAGTTCAAATATGATAAATCATGTTTACAATTTTATATTTTTAATTTAAACTCTAAAATTGAACAATTGATACTTTATTAAAATTTAAAATTTTAATGATTTGTAATTTTTTGACTGAATCACAAATGTCAATCAAATTTTGAATAAATGCTCAATATTATAAAAATATAACTTATTATTTTCAATATAAATATAAAAGAACCGTAATCGAATTTTAATTATTACTACAAAAGTTATTCTTAAATGCAGTAGTAATTTTAAAATCATGGAATGGACTAGATTCTATCCAGTTCATTAGTCACCCTTCACCTATTTCAGAATTTAATATGATGTTATAATAGGGGAAACAGATTGTGTTTTCTGGTTTCCTATTTGGATGTTGAATTTCACTAGCCCGTAGAAAAATATAAACATGATAGAGTAAAATCACAGCTAATAATTTGAGAAAATAAAGATAAAATAGATAAAATACACAATACAACACACAGATTTACGTGGAAAACCTCTAAAGTAAAAACCACGGGCAAGGATAGAAGAATTTTACTATAAGAAAATAATAATAGTTACAAACTCTCTATTTATAAAAGAGAAAACATTAAAATTCTCTCTTTATAATAGGAGAAAAATAATTGCTTAACTCTCTAATATTTTTCTCTTATTTTTGGAATAATTGAATAACAAGGTGAGGCCTCTATTATATAGGCTTGGAAGATACCTCAAGATTGCTAACTTAGCAATGTGGGAGAAATACTCCTCAAAAACTAATAACTTAACAATGTGGGAGAGACACAAATCTCTAAATATCAACAATCTCCCACTTGAAGATTTGATTGAGGATCAGTCAGATCTTCACACCGTCCTTTCTTCCTTGTATTTCCATGCTGCTTATACTTTTATCAAGCCACTAGAGGATTGACACCAAATAAATTTATCCACAGTGCCCTCTTCCACTTTTTCACGAACGAAGTGATACTGGACTCGTATGTGCTTTGACTTTTAATGAAAAGCTGGATTCCTTGCGAGATGCAAGGCACTTTGACTGTCACAGAATAGAGGAATGTGCTCTTGTTCGTGCCCGAGTTCCTCCATCATCATTTTCAACCATACTGCTTCCTTACTAGCTTGTGTAGCTGCTACATATTCTGCTTCTGTTTTTTATGTCGCCACAACTGACTGCAGTTTTGATGCCCAGCTTACAGCTCCGCCAGTAAGTGTGAACACATACGCTGTAGTAGATTTGCTTTTATCAAGATCACCTGCATAATCTGAGTCAATATATTCTCTGATAATAAAGTCTGATCCTCCATAATACAATGCAACATCTAAGGTTCCCTTAACATATCTTAGAATCCTCTTTACAACATTCCAATGCTCTCTGCCAGGATTCGCCATGTACCGACTTACTACTCCCACTGCATGTGTAATGTCTGGTCGTGTATAAATCATCGCGAACATTAAACTCCCCACTACTGATGCATACGGTACTCGAGACATTTCCATCCTTCCTTATTCACTGCTAGGAGTCATACTGGAGGATAATTTGAAACTAATAGGAAGTAGGGTAGAAATTGACTTGCAATTTTTCATATTAAAGCGTCGCAAGACCTTCTTCAAATAATTTTTCTGAGAAAGCCAAATCTTTCTATTATTTCTGTCTCGGTGAATTTGCATCCCTAGAATCTTGTTTGCTAGTCCCAAGTCCTTCATTTCAAATTCTCTAGCCAACTGTGCCTTTAGTTCTTCAATATGATCTTTGTTAGGGCCTGCTACCAACATGTCATCTACATACAACAGTAAGATAATAAAATCATTTTTACCAAACCTCTTGAAATATGCACAAGAGTCTGCATTAAGTCTGTTGTATCCAAGGCTCATGATGAAGGAATCAAATCTCTTATACCAACACCTCGGCTCCTGCTTTAAACCGTATAAAGATTTGTTCAACCTACAAACCAAGTTCCGCTTTTCTTTTTCTTCAAAACCTTCTGGCTGGAGTATATAAATTTCTTCTTTAAGATCTCCATGAAGAAAAGTTGTTTTCACATCTAGCTGCTCTAGATGTAAGTCAAATGTAGCACACATTGTCAAGACTACTCGAACAGTTGTTAATCGAACCACAGGGGAAAATATTTCGTTGAAGTCAATCCCCTCCTTTTGAGCATATCCTTTCACCACCATTCTTGCACGAAACCGCTCCACTTGATCATCACTATTTCTTTTGATCTTAAAGACCCATTTGTTGCCAATGGCCTTTCTTCCTTGTGGTAGTGGCACAAGCTCCCAAGTCTTGTTCTTATGTAGAGCTTCCATCTCTTCTTGCATTGCTGTCATCCACTGAGATGCATTTGAACTGCTCATTGCTTCTTGGAGAGTTGATGGCTCCCCTTCCTCATTTAGAAGATAGTATGCGACATTGCTGCCTATATTATAATCTTTCTGCCAGGTTGGTGTAAATTTTATACGTTTTTCCTTTCCAAGTTCTGACTCTTCAAACTCAGCTGGCTCTTCAAACTCGACTGGTTCTTCCTCTTCGTGCTCTAAAGGTCGCCCGGGAAGAATCTTTTTCTGTAGACTTTCTTTCCACCTGTATAGTTGTAGTCTCTGAATTTTCTTTTGAAGTGCTATCATCTTCTCCCTTCAATTTATCTTCTAAGAAGATTACATCCCTGCTGATTATAACCTTGTGGGCAGTGGGATCCCACAGGCGATACCCCTTCACACCATCAGCATATCCCAAGAACAAACACTTCCTGGATTTTGGATCCAGCTTTGTAGTTTCTTGGGTATTATACATCACATACACAGGACTTCCAAATATATGGAAGTTTGAATAATCAACTGGCTTCCCAGTCCATATCTTCATCGGTGTCTTTTGATCAATTGTTGTAGATGGAGACCGGTTAATCACATAACAAGCGGTGTTAACGGCCTCAGCCCAAAATGCCTTATTCAAGCCTGCAGCTCCCAACATTGCTCTAGTTCTTTCTAACAGAGTTCTGTTCATCCACTCTGCCACTCCATTTTGCTGAGGAGTGTATGCCGTAGTGAACTGCCTCTTAATGCTTTCTTGCTTACAAAAGCTATCAAATTCATTACCTGTGTATTCTCCTCCATTATTTGTCCTCAAACACTTGATCTTATTGCCTAAATCAAGTTCAACTCGCGCTTTGTAAGTTTTGAAAACTGCAAATACATCTCCCTTGCTCTTGATGGGATACACCCAACATCTCCTGGAGTAATCATCGATGAAGGACACAAAAGTACTTAGCTCCTCCTAGTGATGAAACTGGTGCTTGCCATACATCAGAGTGAACTAATTCTAGAACATCCTTGCTTCTAGAATTGGATGTATTGAACTGTAATCGATGCTGCTTGCTTATTATATAATACTCACAAAAGGGTAATGACACCTTTGTGAGATCAGGAAGTAGATTTTTCTCAGCAAGAACCTTCATGCCTTGTTCAGACATATGTCCAAGCTTCTGATGCCACACCATTGCAGATCTCTCGCTTGAACTACTTAAAGCAACAAATGCTTCTGCTTCATTCACAGTCTCTCTAAAAAACATATACAAATTAGCAGCAATTTTTTCTCCTTTCATAATTACAAGCGCTCCTCGACTAATCTTTATGATTCCTTTCTGAACTTTGATAATGCAATTAAGATCATCCAGCTGTCCCAGAGATGACAAATTCTTCTTCAGACCTTCCACATGTCGCACTCCTTGAATAGTGCGGACTGTACCGTCATGCATCTTCAACCTGATAGTTCTAATGCCTATGATTTTTAAGACATTATCTTCACAACTATACACAGATCCTCCTAAGATAGGTTCATAATGATGGAACCATTCTCTTCGAGAGGTCGTGTGATACTTATCAGGCTTGGAAGGTACCTCAAGATTGTTAACTTAGCAATGTGGGAGAAATACTTCTCAAAAATTAATAACTTAACAATGTGGGAGAGACACAAATCCCTAAATATCAACAACATATATGGTTGTTCACTTTTGCATTTTTTTCTACATTTCCAAATGATCCAGTCTAATTTTCTACTGCATTTAAGAATAAATAAAAATCATTTAATATTTTATTTCATATAATAATTGAATATCCAATCCATTTTGCACTTAAGTTGGTGGCAAATAATCTCCCATTATCAACACAGTAAAATGCTAAAGAATAACCAAGTAGCAAATTGTGATAATTTTAATAATGATGGGACTCAAATCTAACAAGATGCAGTTGTTATTCATTTTAATTTATATTAATGGATTTCATTCGTTAATCACTTCTCACTTATTTCATAAATTTGATACTTTCTCCTAAAGTTGTTTAATTTGATACTATTTATCTCTGATTACATAGATTGTTTTATCATTTTACATAAATAGGTAAGTCTGTCTTTGCCTCCTTAAGCAAGTTAGGCCCAGATACATATATATATTTATTACTAAATGGGTAAGTTTGACAAGACAGGCTTCAAGAGATTAAGAACAAAGACCCATTTAGTAATGGGTGTGTATTTGTCAAACTCCATTGCCGTAGCCTGTAAAGATTTGTCTGATTGGATTTGAATATTATATTCAAACTGAATAAATAAAATATTGTTAATTTTAGCACTCCACAAATATATTGTAGCACTCTTCTTATTTATTTCCACATCCAACAATATGCAGTTTTAACATGGCATCCCTCTTATAATTTACAAGTGTCTTAAATGCCATATTTACCCTCTGTGAATTTTAATAGAACAGTAAAATATCCTAGGAGCATTATAGTAAAATTACAGGTTGAAGTGATTAAGAGGAATGCTATAATGTATTTGTGGAGTGCCAAAATCAGCAGCCAATAAGATTGAGTGGAAATAAGTAAAAGAAAAAAGTGAAAAATTATGGACGGGTAGAAATTGGAGAAAATTTTATTAAACTATTTTGCAATCTAATATATTTTTATTTTAGAGTTTATAGTTTATTTTTTATTATTTTATAATATAAATTTGACTGTTAACAAATAACAATAAAATTATACAATATTATTAGGAGATTCTGACGTGCCATGTAATAGTTACTGTTTTTTTATTTAATATATCAGTATTTATTAACGTTGTTATGTTATTTAACTATTATTTGCTAACAATTGTATTTATAATATATTAAAATAATAAAAAGTAAATTATAAATGCTAAAACAAAAATATATTAAACCATGCACAATAATTGAGTGAAATTTTTTCAAAAAATTACGGATTAAAGAGAAACGGACGATGTCGAAAATTGCCAGCCATAGCATGAAAATAATCAAGTGTTATAGGGCCTAGGGATTGGTCTGACTGAAAGCCCAAATCACAGAAAAGCATGAATATATGGGCTTGAAAAGCTATCCCAAACGCAGAAGCCAGCCATGGGCTAAAGAGAAGGAATTCATAAGGCGTAGGGATAGGTCTGAAGAATTTGTCAAATGAAAGATCGAAAGAAATCATATTGGTGACAGTGAAATCCAATATTTACTTGACTATCCGAACTAATTTTAAATTAATAAGAAAAAAGTAAAAACAACATAAAGTTAAGATGCTAATTGTATGAATCACATGGAAATAAAATATGCCCAAGCACAGCAAGCCAAAGAAACAGAGCGAAGAAAAATGAAAACCAGGGGCAGGGGCAGGGGCATGGGCATGGGCTTGAGAGTGGTGACTGACAGATCACACACTGGACAAAACGACGCACGTGTTGTTTCTGCTTTCAGATTGTTTTTAAGGTTTTATCCATTCCAAGGGATGATGTAGGAAACTGGATAACCCCACACAATAGCCACGGGGTAGACACTTGATGACTTGTTTCTTTTATCACTCTAGCATATATCATGCCGGCTGGAATCTACTAAACTACAACAGTCAAAAGAATAACCTCTTCAACAGCCAATAGAAACGAAGCAAAGCAAATACTATCAGAACTGCAACTCAACTGTTGCTTCCTTTCTTTGGCAAAGTGTGAACCCCAGCTGTCCTCCTTTACGCTGCTACTAAGTGTCTCTCTGCCTTCCGTTTCCGCGTCAACTTCGCGCCCAATCCAAAACCTCTACTTCCTTCTTTTATTTATTTATTTATTTATTTGTTGTTTATAAATACCATATCATTTTGCCTCCTAATCATCAACCAACAACTCCTCCTTTTTACTTGCAAAAAACTATAAATAATATATTACCCAAAAGTTCAAAACTATACACACGATAAAAAAAATAAAACTATCCATACACTAGACTATGCAAACTCAATTTTCTGATCCCTACCCATTTGATAAGCATGAATCCTTTTCGCCGTCCGATTCCACCACCAGTCGTCGCGCTGTTCATTCTGACGAAGAAGTGCTGTTAGCCACGAGCTATCCGAAGAAGCGAGCTGGGCGGAGAGTGTTCAAGGAGACTCGACATCCTGTCTTTAGAGGCGTTAGGAATAGGAATAATGACAAGTGGGTCTGCGAGCTACGTGAGCCAAATAAGAAATCAAGAATATGGCTTGGTACTTATCCTACTCCTGAAATGGCAGCTAGAGCACACGACGTTGCTGCATTGGCTCTTAGAGGAAAATCTGCTTGCCTTAACTTTGCTGACTCTGCTTGGAGGTTGCCTGTGCCTGTTTCTACAGACCCTAATGATATCAGGAGAGCTGCACATGAAGCCGCGGAGTTGTTCAGGCCTCAAGAATTTGGAGGCCAAGTGACAAGAAAGTTCGGGTCGGTTGTGGAGCAGGATGCTGGTGAAGCTTCAAGCAGTGATTCGAAACAAGAAGTATCATATATCGATGAAGAAGATTTTCTTGACATGCCAGGATTGCTTGCACGTATGGCAGAAAGGCCTTTACTTTCACCTCCGCATTATGCAAGGAATGATGGTATGGAACTGGGTGATCACTTGGAAGCTGATATTGATGTGTCTTTATGGAGTTATTCTGTTTGACATATATGTGCTATAGAGAAGATGACTGGATGTATACTTTTTTCACTACGAACTGGTTATATTTTGTAGCTTTCTTGATTTTTTGCTTTTTTCTGTACCATCTATATTTGTAAGATGGTACAGAATTAGCAGCTAGGGATAGACAAGATGTTCAATTAATTCATTCATTAGAATTAATCAATTCCTGCACTGTAAATATCATTTCTTTTGTCACATGAAAATCACGTAAACTTACCACTCTGCTACTCTTTTAGAATATGCATTATTCAAAATTAAATTCGATCATGACCAAATTTATCAAAAGAAGATTGAAATCTATTTAAGGTAATATTATTTTATTAACCTTTGACTAGAGTTTGAAGTTGGAATCTTAAAAATCCAAGAGATAACTTGGATAAGCCGAAATTGATAGTGTGGCCCAAAACTATAATTTTCTGTTTTGAGATACAAAATTTACATCTTGTCGGTTAGAAAGCGGCATACAATGGACAGTCACTAAATCTTCTACTTGTAATTGGAAGATATTAAATTTTTAATTTATAATTAAATTAAATTTTAATAACACTAATAATTTTTTAAAAAATATATAAAAAAATTCATTAAATTTTACATTTTATAATAAAAATATTAAGAAATTAATTTTAAAAAATAAATATAGAGCACTTATTTTGTAATAAATTAAAAGTTAACTATCGTTTTGTTATAAAATTTGACAAGTATCCATGTAAGATATTTTTCTAAATGTATCCATTCATGTTACTAAAGTTAAAATATATATATATATATATATATATATATATATATATATATATATATATATATATATATATATATATATATATATATTTTATAAAATACAAAATTTAATCAACATTAATATAATTTTTCCCCATATATAATATTTGAATTTAGTAATTGATGAGTCGAGTGAGTGGAGGCCATAGGGAAACCTCAAAGCAGTTTCTTTGATATAGTTGCTACATCACTCGTGTATATATATTGGGAATTTGCATACATGCATGAACTAGCTGCAAGTGAGAAGCTTCTAATTATAATTAAAGCGCGTGGATGTGACCGTGATGTCAAGCTCAGAAGTGACCCTTCAAAATCACATTCGAAGGTTGTAGCTACAAATAAGAACTCAAAAATAGATTCCCAGTATATACGATTAGTACTTCCTTTTCTGCTAGTGACAGGTTTGAAACAGTCATTATACAATTCTCAACTCTACCAGAAGGAAAGCAGGGAACTTATTAGAAACTAACCTCATCAAGCAAAATCAAATAGAAGGGACTGGTTTGGTCTATTCAGGGGGGGGGTCAAGTCCTTTCTCTGAAAACGAAAACTAATAATTTATTTAAAAAACTAATAAGTGAGATGTTATTTCAACCTCAAAACCTCCACTATAGCTTATTACTTCTCAACGAATGACACTCAACTAACTTACTGATTATATGCATTTTCACTAATCAGTTTCCTTTGATGTATGAGGACTATAATTTCAAAACATGGGATTGAAGAGGAAAATGGGCATAACAAGGAAACCCAAGGAATGATAAGTCTTAAAATTTGAAACAAAAAGCTGTTTTTTCTTTTCCTTCATTTAATTTCGGATCATAATTAGGATTGGGGTTATTCATTTTCACTAACATATTTTCTTTCTTTATATATATAAAAGTTTTTGTTTTATTAAAATATAGATCTACGGAAAATCATATTTAATAATATAAATTCAATAAGAAAAAATAGATATTAGTAGTTTCAGATAACTATTGAAGATGTGTAATTGTATCATATCTATATCTATGTACTGTATTAATAACTTGAATTATTACATATCTAACACTAATTAAGTACCGTTCAAAAACATGCAGTCCATAACAAAATTTACAATCTTTCTTCTTTTTTTTCCTTTCTTTCTCTCTTCTTTCTTTCTCTTTTTAGCCGCCGAGTAATAATTAATTCATTAGTCGCTCCACAGTGATATATCAAAGTCATTTTCCAACCCATTCCAATCCGTACCAACATCTTCTTCAAAACGGAGAGGAGATAGTAAAAGACCTTGTGCCATTTCCACAAGTAAGCTTGGCATGTCAAAAACCTCCTCTGCATCCATGAAAGGCACAGTAGTCTTGGACTCGTCGCAACAAGCTCCACTCGGATGATCCTCTGTGCTGCTATTTTGCTCTCCCGGACAACCAAATTCTTGAGGCCTAAACGACTCTGCTGCCTCAGCAGCAATTCTCCTAATCTCCCTAGCGCTCGTAGAAGATGGGATAGGTAACCTCCAAGCGGAATCAGAAAAGTTGAGACAAGCAGATTTGCCTCTTAGGGCCAATGCAGCTACATCATGTGCTCTGGCTGCCATTTCTGGTGTAGGATAAGTTCCAAGCCATATTCTTGATTTTTTATTTGGCACACGAACCTCACATACCCATTTATTGCCATTTCTCCTCCTTACACCTCTAAAAACCGGATGTCGGGTCTCTTTAAACACTCTCCTCCCAGCAGGTTTCTTCGGAAGGTTACTTGCTAGTATCACTTCTTCATCTGAATGAGAACTGCCTCCTGGAGCTGAGCATGCATCTGATAGAGTAGGTGAATCGCGAGTGATGCTATTGCTGTTAAAAGGAAATGGATCAGAGAGCTGGCTAAAGATATGATGATCCATCGAAAAATTAAAGATTTTGAAATTGGCAAATGGGTTCACTCACTTCACTTGTAAAATCTAGTCAGTTTTTGAGGTTAGAGCTATCAGGGTCTTGCAGTATTTGTGTAATTCAGCACTGGGTTGACTTCAGTTATAAAATTTATCCAGTTTTGGTGTGAGATTATTTGGTAAAGATAAGAGGTTTTGCTAGTAATATTTTAAGCTGTTGATTGTTATATAGGCAACTATATTTACATATAGTGAGAAAGATAAGTGTCAGAGTTTGGACACGGTTACCACTTGGAGGCCCACGGTTAGTTCAAACTATATAAAACGAAAAAACAAGAAAGTGGATTTTTCTTTTCTTCGTGATATGGATAAAATTGAATTAACAAACGCGTATTTATAAAATTGGTGAAATGATTATGTTTATTTTTGTTTCCTTGGCTTGAAATAACACGTGAGGGTTGTATTTTCAGATTTTAGGAATGATTCGTGCGGCCTGTCTATGACTATAACTAGTGTCACTGTACTTTTTTCCTTTCTTGTCTAACGAGGGTGCACAACGTTTGGATTACTACCCAACAGTTTCGGGTTTAAGGGGTGTGAACGAAGGACGTTGATTCCATGTTTCAAACATTGCAAAATTTGTTAGCGGTCCTTTTTCTTATGTTTCAGGAGTTTTTGGTACTCTAAGCCCAACAAAAATTAGGTAAATTGACTCTAATATCATCGATTTTTTATTTATTTTTTTTACAAATAAAGAGGAGGACTTCCAACTTGAATTTTTTGTTTTAATTACATGCTAAATTTATAAATGCATGTATTATTAATTTTTAATTTTTTATATCCAATAAAATTTGAACAGAAAATGAGTCATTATTTTAGTCCTTATCATTATAAAAAAAAATTTAAAGTTAAATTTCTTACAAGTATATGTCGATATTAGCATTTTATTTTATTTTTATTAAAACATCTTATTTTATATATTATGTATGTTTAATTTATATTATATTAGTATATTAGTATAAAGAAAGTTGTTATTTAATTTCTTCTGATACTTTATATTTATAAATATATTGACTGTTTTTAGTACAAATTATATGATATATTATTTATAAATTTCTGTATAATATATTTTTATTTATGTACTTTATTCATATAATATAATATTGATTTAAAAATTAAAGAGTCGGATGACCAACCCAAGTGCACACAGACGTCGCCCAAACAAAATAAAAACGTTTTAAGGAAATTAAGTAACAATGGGTTCAAACCACGGGATAACCACGATTTATCCATGACGGCAGCTAAGCTATTGAATTTGAAGGCAGGAGTCAAGGGACGCTGTCGGCCAATAATACGGTTAGGCGGCTAGCTACTGAAATAAAAGGCAGACACAACACGTTATGGGCTCTTAAAAGGCCTCAAACCAGCTACTATTCCATAATTTTGGGCTTATAATATCCGTGGACTGCAGCACTTTAAAATTTCAAAATTTTTGTTTTATTTATTGGAAATGAGATTTCACTATTTATCCATTTTTAAAAAGATAATTTTAAAATATTTTTATTTATTATTTTTTAAAATTATCTACTAATATTTTCAGAAAGTATTTTTCTTTTACTTTTTCTATTTTTAAAAATTAATTTCAGATAATTTATAAACACTTAATGTACATCATAATTTAATAATTATATAACTTTTATTGTTAGTTTTCTATTTCATTTTAAAGCAATTTAGATATTTAAAATTTCTATTATTTATAAGTGTATTTTTTTTTTGTATTCAATTTTTCGGTATTCAATTGTATACTTGACATATATTTAATATATATTATTTTTATTAAATATATATATATTTTGCTGCTATTTATTTTTATTTTCTTAATGTTTCATCTTTTTAGTTTTTTTAAAATACTTACAAATATTTTAAATATTAATTAAATTATTCAATTAAATTTTAATATTGAAAGAAATTGATATTTCATATAATTAGTATTTAAATATATATTTTATTTAGTTTATGTCAAAAATACACCAGACATATAAATTTTTTTCTTTAATATATATTCAATATATATTATTTTTACCTTGTAACAATTTATTATGATATTATCAACAAATTTCCAAATCTTTAAATCAAAGAATATCTTTTAGATTTATTTATTTATTTATCATTAATATTAAAAATTTAAATAAAATGTGATGATATTTTATAAAAATTAATATATTTTATATTTATTATTTATCAAAAATTTATTAAATATGTACAATTTTTTTTGAATGTATATCCAATATATATATTTTTATCTAAGAAAATCAAATCGGATATTTTTATAAATAACATTTTATTTTTTGATATTTTTGTTGTCAATACTTTTATAGTATTGATGAAAGAAATCCTTTATTGAACAACCGTGCCCCTATAAAATATAAGTAAATATCTCTATAACTACTAAATTTGTTATAAAACTCACAAAATATTAGTAAATAGTAAACATTTAAATTGAGTTAAAAAAAAACAAACATTTAAATTTATGATATTATAAAAATATGTTCCAGATATACACAGAGTGTATGCAGACCATGAAAATTCATGAAAAGTACATGAATTCCGTTATATTTTCTCCTTAAAATTAATGGTGGTCCTATTTTTAAAATATTTGTTTAAGGTTTGCGGATGACAATTTTTACAAGAATTTTAGGCATTATTGAAAGTCATCAATTTAGCTGAAAATAAAAAGTAACAATAAAACCTATAGATTTTATGAAATTCTCTATCCACAAAAAAATTCTGAGAAATTATGGAAACTTGCATAAGTAGGCTTTTATAAAATTTCTTACTTTAATAAACAAAGGATGCATTTTTATTTTATTTCTTTATTTTATAAATATTTTTAAAATTAATTGGTTTGATATTTATTTTAAAAATATATATAAAATTTAAAAGTATATTGATAAAATAGTATGAGCCTCTTTTTATTTAATTAAAATTTTAAATTTGAATTTTAAATATATAACTGTGTCTAAATTAACTATATATATATATATATATATATATATATATATATATATATATATATATATATATATATATATATATATATATATATATATATAAAGACATCAAAGAATTCATAAAAATGAAAATTTTTAAAAATATAATTTTTATATTCTATTGATTTTGTGATAAAATTCGTAAATCATATCAGCTCCATTAGATTAAGGGCTCGCAAAAGGGTGTGAATGGGGTGGCAGAACTGCTCCATCTATGAAAAAGAAGAATTGAACCAATGAAGGGAGTAATGGTTGGCTGTCAGAAGCGTCTTAATAGTGGTTATTAGTCATCAGCCTAACCACTGGAAGCAATCACTTGTCTCATTCAGGGCCCCCACAATGATCAAATGCTTTTCCAACTTCCGCACGGTAAAAGTTTTGCATTTATATCCCAGAACACTCTCCTATTTAAATTAATATCAATCGTTGCATAACACATCATTAATAAATAAATAACGAAAAAGTAACAACAATCTTTTTCTCTTTCTAGTATTTATAATCAGTACCCTGGCAGCTTTTCCTTTTTCTTTATAAAAATTTCATCTTTTCATACACTATCAATCCGACAGTGGTCTTTTTTTATTTTTTTATTAATTAATTTTAATAAATATTTATATTTTTTTGAGAAGTTTCTCTATTTCTATTGTCAGAATTTTAAGTTCTTCTATAAAAATTTTACTGCGAGTCTTCTTTATAAAAAAAATAAATTAAAATCCTACATTTAAACTATTGAGTTCGTTAAAAAATATCTATAAAATCAATCTATAGCTTAGTGCTACCGAATAGAGTATTATTCGTGTACAGTTACAATTTACTGCTCTTCCAACATGATTGGTGGTTGATATGAGTAAATTTTTTTTTTTTTTTTTTATGTTTAATGTTTATTTTTATGTCTTATATCAAGATATACTTATTAATTTTCATTAATAGAATATCCATATTTTTTTTCAAAAAAATTATTAAATAAATAAATTTTTTAATTATGATATATTTTCGCAAAAATATATTTCATACATATTTATTAATATCATTGTATATTTCTAGATAATTATAAATTTATATTTTTATCATGATTAATCTTCACATTTATTAAACAAATTATTAATATATATTCCATCCCATGCAATAGCTATTGTCGACTCTGTTCTAATTAATATATTTTATGAATTAAAAGTTATTCTTTCCATTCTATTATACATGTTGCTTTTAGTAATTTATTTGAATTAAATAAATATTTAAAAGCATTAATTATAAAAAAAACTAACTACTGCATGACACGATAAATGTTTTAAAATTTATTATATATATTCCATTATAAAGATAAATTAAAAAACAAAAATTAATATTGAATTGGATATATATAAGTGAAGAATAATTAGATTTATTTATTTAAAAGCGGCAGTTATAATAAAATAGAATGAGTAGTAAATATTAAAAATAATGATTTAATAATTCCAAAAAAATTAAAAAATTAAAAATAGTATAAGATTAATATATTTAAAATAAATCACATATATGAATTTAAATTTTTAAATAACTATTTAAAATAATTAATTTATTAAATACTTTTTTTCCAAAGATAGAAAATTAACTAAAATATGAATTAACATCATAGTCCAATAAGCTAAATTACCCTCACCATCCTTGAATCTTACGCCTAATATCATTAAAATTTCTAATTTTTAATTTATAACACTATGAATCTTGATTTTAACAATAGAAAACTGCCTCCAATAATTATTCAGTAAACACTATAACAAAAAATGACATGGCAGTCTATATATCACAAAAAACTTATATTTTTAATAGAAAAATTACACGTCATTTGAATGCGACACATATTCATGATGTATCCTACTTCTCACTTGTTCTTCTTTCCCTTCCTCTCTCTTTTTTGTGATTTTCTCTTTCCTCCTCTTGTCACCTTAACCTTCTCTTAAATCTTCTCCTCTTTTAATTTTTCAAATCCTAACTACTTATCTTCATCAAAATCTTTCCTTTACTTTTTATATACCTATAACAAAAAAAAATTATTATTCCTTTATTTTCATCAAAATAAAACTCACAAAATCTGATCTGTTCTTTTTACCGTTTACCTTTCTCTCTCTTATGGCTTGCTTTACCGTCGATGCAATAAGAAACACCGCTGAAAGCTTCCATCCACTAGCTTGACTCCAGTAATCTCACAATACTTCAGTGATCTCACCCGCTGTTCATTTAATTATTTTTTTTAAAAGTATAGAATGTAGTGAATCGACCACTGTCTCTTTTTCAAATTTTCAGTCTCACCACTGTACCAATTATCAACGACCAGTAGTCTCACTACCACACACTAGCAACAATCTCGTCGCCGCACCAACAACCAGTCTCGCCATTAGACACAACACCAGCAACCAATCTCGCCACCACATTTTGTACAAGCAAACTAATCTCAACACCGCATACTGCAACGATAACGTTGCCATTCACAGACTTAGTGATTTGATATCTGGGCTGTACTTTTAGAATCGCCAAGCACGCGTGCTATGACGTCCCACTTCATTTTCAAAACAGTATTTCTTTTCCAAATTATTACTATATTATTAACATCTTTGGAAGTTTTAGCTATCCTTGGAAGCACGAGCTTTATCAGGTTCTGTCTCCGTACATGGAAAACCCATCGTTATCTTAATTAAAAGTGCTCCTAATACCCACGGAACAACACAAATTAATACTTCCATAATAATATGCTTAGCTAGCTACCTATATCCCCAAACGTCAAACCTGAAAAACCCCAGGAGGATTTTGAAAAGGATAACAAAATTGTTAGTAATTGTGTAACTAAAAGTTTTTATTGATCTACCTGCAACTCTCAGCTACGGATTTCAAGTTCAAGTTTGCCCTACACTCGAGAAAAGTTTTTCCCTAGTTAACTACTGGAATTTGTCCCTGTATATATATTACTTGATGACATTATATTTTATTTAGGCTGAATTAAATTTATTCAGTATCTTTATAAATAAAGTTCATTGGATACGAATTTAAATTACAATACGATTTATGAATTTCATATAATTTGTACATGTAACTAATGGTTTTGTATGTATAATTTATGTTTAACTTTAATTCTATTTCTTATTATAACATTATTTTTATGTCAACGTTACAATCTGAAACTAATTATTCATTATTACTGCCAGGAAAAAGATTATTGAATGTTATTTTACAAGTAGCATTTATTATTATTATTATTATTATTATTATATAAAAACTAGAAAACAATTTTAAAAAATATCACTAATATTATTAGAAGATATTACTTTAGCTAGATTTTTCTAAAAAATAAAAGTTAAATTATAAAAATATAAAATAATATTGCTGCATACTGTGCATGTTGTATAATATATTATATGTACCGAAATCTAACAGTAGATCAATTTTTAAGGCTTACAGTCAGAATGCATCTAAACACAGAAAATTTAACGACAAGCACACGTGCCAAAGCGCGTGAACAATGGCATATATACAGTATATCATTTTCAAGATTTGTCAAAGGTCAACTCCTGGTCTCTCTCTCTTTTCTTTTTCTTTTCTCTCTCTAAATACATACGAAGCTGAAACTAGAAACATAACCAATTGACAGTTTTTATTTTTATTTTTTGTTTAAATCAATAAATTTGAAAAATAAAAATTCAAATTATAGCATTTAAAAGCATAGTAACGAACTAAATGAATAAAATAATAAAACTTGAGATTCAAAAACTGCACCTGATCAAGAACCATCCAACAACCTTCTTCTTCTTCTTCTTCTTCTTCTCCTTCTTGAGATCTCCACGCCATTTTCCCACACTATAAATCCACTCTCCCTCTCTTTCTCCCCTTCTCTCTCTCTCTCTCTCTCTGTAACTTTGAAGTGTTAATGTTGGTACTAAAAAGCTGCGCTCTTTTCATGTTTTAAATGCCTCTCTGTTCCTTTCCCAGCTTTTCACTGTATCTCCCACTAAAGCTACCTCTGCTTTCTCTCTTTATTATTACTGCTTACTCTTTTCTATAAACCCTAAAATTTCTCATTAAAATTCAAAAAAGACTAACATTATGGCTTCCATGATCAGCTCCTCCAATAGAAAACCTTTTGTTTTCGAAAAAAGACCTTTGATGATGCTTAAAGATTATCTTCAAGATGATTTCAGCTCATGTTCATCCAACGGCTTCAAATCTTTCCCTCGCCGTCAATGCTGCACCACTGTCCGATTTCTCCTCGAGATCGATCTCAATTCTAACAGCAAACCCAGACAACAACATTTCAGAAGAAGCAAATCATCTAAATCAGCTTCTTCTACATTCTCTGCTCTTCATAAAGCCGTCATTAACGCCGTTAAGCTACTCCCATTTCCTTCCTCCAACT